>NW_019385724.1:13059-60616 GCF_000671375.1 Centruroides sculpturatus | reverse complement strand
GCGACAGTTCGACACACCGGATATACGTCACTCTCGTCTAAGTTCGACTTGGGAATTTTTTTGTTCAATAATAAATGTGAATTCTTCTTCCTGGAAAAAATAAGACATTCCCTGAAAATAAGACCTAGCGCATTTTTCAGAGCAAAAATTAATATAAGACACTGTCTTATTTTCGGGGAAACACGGTATGAATGCTTTTATATTTTGATAACAGTCTGTGATCAATTTGTTTTCACCTTGAAGCTGCTTATTAAGTTTGTTTAATTTTATTGTGATATTTGGAAGGAAACATAAATCCAAAAGCCACTGTCAATCATATAATTTAGGTACATTCTGATCCTTTTCATTCAAAAAAATTTAAATTTCTTCTATCAATTTCCAAAATCTAAGTATTTTCCATGACTTAATTAGCACAGATAGCTAAAGAGAATAACTTTATTAAAAATGGCTGCCAGGTCAAAGAAAAGAAAATAAGAAATTGACAGTCATCCAATTTTGAAATTACCTACAGAACATAACCTTTACATGAAGTGCCCCTTGGTGGATGACTATAATCAAATAACTTGCACAGTAAAACATAATTAAACCCGTTAACAATCTAAACATGGAATGATTTGAAATTTTAAATCTATATGCACGTGTAAATGTGTAATTCTAATTAAATTTTATTAGGCTTATTTCAAAATAATTTAAAGAAAACAATAATATTTCTTATTGTTTATTGGAAACACAGAAGACTGTTGTAACTTAAGAATATGTCTATTGTTTGACATTTATTACACATATATGGCAAATTTAAGGAAAAATAATTTCATTATACCAAAACACCAATTTAAAAATATTTGTTGTTGTAAACATACTGATTAAATACATATATATACATATATATATATATATATATATACAGTATGTACTGTACCTACATATATACGAGGCATGTCTGGAAAGTAAGTACCGTTTTGGAAAAACTCGCATAAAAAGTATTTTTTCAAAACAAAATTTATTTTTACATGAAAGACCATGTCTGAAACTATTTTTCTACATAGTTACCACCATTGTTCAGACATTTGTCATATCGGAAAACCAATTTGTCAAAGAAAGGTGCCGCCAGTGAAGACAGCCACTGCTGAACATCGGTTGTTGCAACAATCTCATGCAAAACAGTATTTGAAATTTGTGGAAACTCATCACAAAGCAATCTTATTGTGAACCATCTATTTTCAGGAATTTTTTCATTCACTTTTGCAACCAAACCATCATTGACAACAGAAGGCCAGCCACTCCATGCTTCGTCATGAACATCAGTGCGTTCAGCATTGAATTGTCGAACCCACTTCCTAACCATTTCATCACTCATTACATTTTCACCATAAATCTCTACAAGTTGACGATGAATTTCAATTGTCTTAACATTCTTTGCATTCAAAAACCGTATTACAGAATGCACTTCACAGTCGGCGGGATCGGCAATAGTCTTAAACATTTTGAATGCTCACTAACACGTGGAAAAACAACACAATCCGGCTGTAATGGCGTCACTGGACTGACAATCAACCAGAGAGACGTGTGCGCAGGCGCTGAACTGCAATACTACCACTGCAATGGCAGCAGAACGAAACGGTACTTACTTTCCGGACACGCCTCGTATTATATGTAATATATTTGAACATTTAAAAAAAATATTTAATACTGTTTTAATTTCTGAGTGTACAGTACATGATAAGGTGTTATACATCATATTAATGTTTAACTATACATGTGAAATTTCATTATAATAAAAATCTATACAAGATAATTACTTGTTGTAAGGAATAAAAAGTTTTTCTAAAGTTTATCCTCCTTTTACTGGTGGTATAATAAGTCTAGCAAAAAAGAAAAGCCACCTTAGCACTCGTATAATTGAACACAAGACTAGACAAGAAGCATTATCACAAAATTCATGTTAAATGGCAATATCTTTATTACATCTGAAATGATTCTGAATTACTATAAACACACAATATTTATCAACAACTGCATGAAAACAGAAGCAGAAGTAATTTTGAACAATTTAAGTTATCGAATTATGTTGTATTTATTGAAATAGATAAATAATATTTATTATATTAATTAACCTAGTTCTAGCTTGAAAGTTAATTAAGAAATATTTGTTTAACATGATGGTAAAAAAAAAAAAAATAAAAACAAGTAATAAAAAATAATAAATTAAAAATTAATGATTACCTTTCCTTCTTTCAATGTTTCAAAACAGGCAGTTTCAATTTTATTTGCATAATCATTTAACTTCATGTACCGTAGCATCATAATTGCACTGAGAAGCAAGGCAGTAGGATTTGCTTTATCTTGTCCAGCAATGTCTGGTGCAGTACCATGAACCTAAAATCATTACATATTAAATTTTTTTCTTAAAAGATTAATCCTACTTTATCTAATTTATAATATAATTAATTTCAAATTTATTAGTACAGTAAAGCCTCGAAAACTCGGCCTAATGTGGACCGAAGGGTAGCCAAGTTTGTGAAAATGCCGGGTTATCGGGAATGGGGTTAAAAAAATAAGTATGAGTGTTTCTTCAGAAAATACTGTACTGTACGTGTATGTATTGTTTACTTGAGAATACAACTGAGAATAAACTGCCCAAATACCCTTAAACAAAGGAAAAGTACGTCTTTTATGAAGGCATAGAGCCTTTACTACATGAAAATGAAAATTAATGAATACACTGTGTACAGTAATTTACCTGATAAGACAGACCTCAGAAAAATACTTTATGAGGCATAAAGCTGTCTATAATAAAAATTAATTATCTAAGGGTATTTTTGCCCTGTCAGGGTATGGCCGAGTTATCTGGAGTGCCGGGTTATCGAGTGCCGAGTTTTCGAGGCTCTACTGTAACAATATTGAATTAAATTTTTACATTTTATTACTTGCAGAAAAATAGTTTTATTCTGCACAACAAAACAAAATTTTCTATCAAAAAAGCTAATTTTTTGATAGAAATAAAAATAATGTCTTTTATCTCAGAACACTATAAATGAAATTTTTAATTATTTAAACAAAGTTATAATCATTCCTTAAAAAAATGCAAGTGAAGATTACGATCTATTTTTTTAACATAAATACATAAGATTACTTAATTTAACAACAACACATTCTCAATTTCAATAAAAATATTATGTCTTTGGTGTTTAGCACATATAATGCATACATAACACTATTTTGTTATTAACTTGAATACAACAATATTTTTGTAGCGAATAAATCATCATTACAGTATATTGTGTTTTCTTTCCCTATTAATGCATTTTCTGTATAACAAATAACACAAAAACAGCAAGAAATCAGAAAAAATTGCAATTTCATAAATATTCCTAATCAACATATGAAACACCACAATTTCAAGATTGTGGTGTTTTGTGCTTTGTTTAGATTGTTCACACACACACACACACACACACACACACACAGTTCATCAGCAAAGGACCGAAAAGAAATGGCAACAAATTATGTCAATGGCAAAAAAACTGGTTTTTCGTGCACCTTACTAGGTCTTTGGTGCAACATGATAGTCCCAAGAACATATGTAATTTGCATAAAAGTAACCTTGTGGTGATCACATACTATTGAGCACTATCCAATGTATATAGAGAGACCACTAGAATGTCCAGTTTTAGGATCATTTATAGATCTCCTAGTATCTTTTCAATCATCAGAAATGACAAGGATATGGTTGACAATAAGTTTCAGCCTGGTGTTTACTCCATCCTGTTATTTGACCAGAGTAGACAGATCACTTGTTTATATTGGAACCAAGGCCTGGGATTTAGACACAAGAAATAAAGAACACCAATACAATATCAAAAAGAAAATGGCCAACATAGCACTAGCTGCATAAGTGGGGGAGGAAGGTGTATAGGCTGACTTTCATAATACTAGGATATTACATCACACAACAGACTACATATGATTGAAACATCTTGAAGCCTTTGAGATAAATCTCAATGCAATTAAGAAAGATGAAGCAATTAATTTTAAAGAGAATGTCTCTCTCTCTCTCTCTATAGCTTAGTGTGCATTGGTTAAACTTGAGTAGAACTTTGGTGGTTTTGCACATGTCCATTTTTAAATTTTTTTAAATTTTGGATCTATTTGATTCAATCTAAAAGTATTCTGTCAGTTTATATTCAAGAATACCGAACAATGTTCATCGTAGACAAAGTAAATGTTCATAGCATGAAATATTTTTTGTTTTTTACTGGCTTCTTGGTGTTTTGTTGTGTTATCTGTTGCATATACAGTAGAGCATCGTTTATCCGAATCAATTGGGGACTGGGGTTGTTCGGATAACCAATTATGTATGAAAAAATATATTAACCTATCCCATGTTAAAATTTTTCTCCGTTGTGCGTCGCTTTGTGTTGAATTTTTGTCGATGTTAAGCCTAACGTAAACTTTTTAAAATAATAATTGTGGCTATTGTATTGTTAAAAATTATTTCTTTATTTTCTACAAACAAAATAAATACGGTGGAACCCCGGTTAATGACCAAATCGGTTAACAAACTTTTATTTTGCAAAAATTTTGTCTTGGATAATGAAAAAAATTCGAATAACGAACTTAATGGCTTTTTGTGTCAAATTTGTAAGCTTTCCGACTTTTAGGGGGAATCAGTTAATCGGGTGTCGGTGATGGTTTAGGGTCCATTCGTACGTTGGTGGTTGCAAAGGAGACAAAGATGACAAGTATTTTGCAGTGAAAATTGTTTATTAGAACTGGAAGATGCTTACATATTTGAGGTGGTTGGAAATGGCTTATCTACAGTATTTTCTCCTGGCACTGAGGAGTGGCGTATCGCTGGTACTACGATAGTACAAGCTGATCAGTCGTAGCCCCAGAGCGGACAAGATGGGTTCGCTTGGTCACAGAAGCGATGGTAGATGACAGAGCTGCAATGACTGGAGCGGTCCGCTAGGCACAACACAAATTTTAGCGGGCATGACTTCAGGCTTAATCCAGATGAAGACGACACAGATTAATCGCTATAGAATTTTTAGGAAAACTGCATTTTGAACTTGAGATTTGTGATTTTTATAGTATTTTTTCCTTGAATCTCACCTTACGATTAGTCCTGCATCCCATTCCTTGCTTCCCAATCGTTTTCTTCTTTGTCTCCAGGTGAAAACCAAAACTAGATCAGGTCACGAGAAAGGTTTGTTCCGAGGCACTGATTCGACTCTGATCGGAGATTGGTGATAAACCTATAAGCCTTTTGCTCATATTGTTTCTGCTATCTGTCATTTTAGAACTTCAACGATTGTACGCAATGTTTTTATACCCTAATAGATAAATAAACAAATAATGAACTTACTGGATAATGTATAACTAAAAAAACCCATAATAACGATAATAATAACGTTATTATTATCTTATTAAATATTGCTGGATTAATAAGGTGTTGGGTTTTTTAGTTTTTATACCCGTCAAATTGTTCTCCTTTTCCGAAAATTTAACCTATATCGACTGTTTATGACCGTTTCTGTTAGAGTTTCATCTTCCCCACAAACATTCCATCTGATCCGTTACGTCATTCGTTTTCATGTCGCGTTTGTTTTGACAATTACAGTACAGTTTTTTCCTTACTTCTCCCTGAACTTTGGTCCAACTTAACAATAGTGTTTTCGCTTTTAACATGTGGATATTAAATTATGTTGGGTTGATGCAAAAAGTTCGTCTCGTTTTTTTGAAAAGAATCAAAGAAAACCCATTTTACAAATAAAATTACAAAAATACTGACGGCTAGAATGGATTAATTGTATTTACATTAATTTCTATGGGATAAATTGCTTCAGTTAATGAACAATTCGGTTAACAAACGGACTCTTCGAACGGATTACATTCATTAACCGGGGTTCCACTGTATATTGAAAAATATAAAAACAAAAAAAATTTATACTTTAGAAGTTAATCAGTGTAAAATTAAATCATGGACTTTTAAAACAATTGACCAAGTTTTGTCAACTAATGTCATATACTGGTTCAGTATTCTTTCAGTTGTTTCTTTCTGCTGAAAACCCAGTCACATGAAAGAATGAAAAGCCATTCTAAACATTGCTCAATGTGACAATAAATAGTGAAAAATGAATGAAAAAGTGGCAAACAAAACTTTTCAGTGTATTGAACTTGTGGAATGAATTGCTAAATGAGAAAGTTTGTTCAAAATAGAATCACTTGTTATATATTACTCACTCTGCTTTTTGCATTTTCTGGTGATTTGCTGTAAGTATGGACTGACCTGAAGAGGATACATAATTTGCTTTTTTTAGCTTTTTTAACAAATGCTTTAAATTTTTTCATTACAAAGTGAATCATACATAACTGAAAAATATAATGTATGACATGTAAATGCAAATTTAGTGAAATGTTTTATAAAGTACTATGCAGAAAATATTTAATGTATAATTCAAAAAACAAACTGAGAAATGTATAAACTGCTTTTGACTGTATGTTGGATTACATATCCTTTTGCTCACTCAAAAATTAACAATTAGACCAGGGATGTCCAACCTTTTTGTTTCTCTGGACCACATTGGAAGATGTCATGGAGTTTAATCCTTAAATATACTTGTATATTTAAGGATTAACATGTCTAGATTACAGTAATAAGTATTAAATCTTTATCACGAAAAAGGATATTTTAAAAAATTACTTCTACAGACAGTTTCAATTTTTACTTAGAAATAGATAAATTCATTTATTATAAGAGACAAACAAAAATGTATTTGAAAAAGCAAATATTTGTTTTATTTAGGTTTCTAATTAATAAAAAAACAATGAAACACCATTTAATGTAAATTTTTATTCGACTAATATATTTATAAATAATATGTAGCTCAAAAAGTAGCCAATGTGCCAATGATATTTTTTACGCCAAACTAAAAAAAGGCAGCCAACTTTGGCACAAAGTAGCCAAATCCAAATCATGCAATGCTGGAAGGAATACTAAATAAAGCTGGAGTTGGGACTCAAAGGATTATAGACCCAAATGCCAGTAAAGGAGAGAAAAGAGAAAAGATAAAAAAGGAAGAAAGGTTGAAAAAATTAAGGATCCATATTTACATAACTGAAAGTCTATTTAACCTTTCTCACTACTTTTTATCTTTGGCCTTACTCTCCTTTCCCCAAATTTGGCCTACCAATGGCAAAGCAGTCTTTGTACCCTAAACACTGGGAGTTCGGTCGTGGGTTCATGCCTCACTTGGATGGGCTGGTCACATGGAGTTTTCTGGGTTTTCTCCACCTCTATAATGCCTAAATAGGGACCAGTTTCTCTTAAAAAGACCTCCTGGAAGGAATCCCCCTAGGCAGATTTTCCAAGTGTTGCATTGCCATAACTTAACATAAACCAAACCAACAAACAAACTTTCCTTGAATTTAGGTCTATAATTCTTTGAGTCTCAACTTTAGCTTTATTTAGTATTCTTTCCTCATTCACACATTTCCAAATATTTGAAAATATTTCCACTCAACAATAAAATATATATAAAGGTTTACAGCTTTGTGAAGCTCTTTTTCTTTTTGAGTTTATGCCATTGAAATAAATAAATAAAATAAAATAAAAAAATTTGTTTACATGTTTATTGGGCCGCACTGGAACTTGCCTTGGGCACCCCTTAATTAGACCAATTTTAATAGCAACATGCCTACATATATATTATTCAATTAATCTAAATTAGTATTTTCCAAAATATGAGTTGCAACTCAAACTTTAAAGAAATACTAATCCACAGAATTATCATAACTTCTTGCAGGTTATGACAGAATTTTGCATGTTTTCAAAGGCTTTCAAAATTAAATTTGAAAACACATTAAGGAAAAATTTGCTTTTATTTGATTAAAAAAATATAACTTTCATTGGACATTTAAACATTTAATATGGAAGAACACAAAAAGATTTTGAAAAGCAAGTAATTCACAGAGCACACACAAAATAATAATAATATGATCCATATACCTATTTTTCATTAATCAATTTATCAAATATTTGTTCCATATTTGACATACGTATGATGAGACCAATTTTAAAATTAATTGTATTTCTGTGTTTCATTTTGATTGTGACTATAAAAGAGAAAGTTAATTCACATGAATATAATACTGAAAATAGTAACAATGTCATTTTGGAGCATTCTTTCTTTTTTATCAACCAAAACTGATCTAACCTCAGCAAAACAATTCAGCTTTTCATAGTTCATCAAAAGTCTTTTGTACTTATTTCCACTGAGGTCAAATTAATAGATTTTTCCAAGGAAAAATGTTTATACTTTGTAATCCTACTTCATCCTACTTGCAGCCTTCTGCACTTATAGTTACTGCTCTAAACTGCCACATTCCAGTGTAGTACTAGACTGATTATCATATGTAATTCCTCTGGAATGTGGAATTACATATGATAATCAGTCTACTACAGAATGGCCTCTGACAGTATAACATCCTCTGCCTCATCAAGATCTCTGCACACACCAACCAAAATAAATCAAAATGTACTGTAAGTTAATCTTTTCCTCCTTTATAATCACTTACTCTGAAAGTATACAACCTATCTACAAGTCCACTGAAAACAATTATAATAAACACAAGTCTACCAACGCAATCCAACTTCATATCACCTCCTATAGAATAATTAAGATCCATGGATGACACAGTGGAATATATATCATCCCAGCCAAAAACATAGAGAATGGCATGAACAGAGCATATGTCAGATATACAATAAAACTCTAACTTGAAACTCCAAGAGGCAGAAAAAACTTCCAAGTTATCAAAGATTTAAGTTAGAAAACGACAGAGTGAAAAATGCCAATTCTAAATAGATCTGTATTTTTACTTCTCTTGCACTTTGATAGTTTTTTGTTTAAAACAGTACTTTATAAAACATTTCAGTTATACATTTTTCATTTGCATGACTTTTCATTTACATGTCATACATTATATTTTTCAGCATTCTGCAGCACTGTTTTTTTTTTATCACTGTCTTTCAGCAAAATGCTCAATGTAACTAATGAATTAATATTATGATTTTTGTCATACTATTATTAATTACTAGCAGATGAGCCCGGCGTTGCTCATGCAAAAAGTAACAATAGCAAAGATTAAGATTATTAGATTATAGCTGATCTTACCCATTTTCACCAAGTGCAAGAATTAGGTCACTCCCTCCTCTGAGACTAATTAGAGCATTTTTTAGATGGGTCAAAAAAATATGTTCAATTTCCCACAAAAATGCAAAAAACACATCTAAAATCATACAATAGAAGCCAAGTTCTTCAGGGTAATCCTTAACCTACCCCTCACTCCTGCAAAGGGGAAATTTCCAAAAATTTTAAGTATGTAAATTTTCTTTTCCCACCTTCTGTCGATACACATGGTCCTTCTTGAAACTTGTTTCAGTGTTGCCAGATGTTTTTCACTTATTCCATACTTGCTTTATTCTTCATAAGTGCTTAGCACCATATAAGGAAATTTATAAAGATCTTTTAACTAAAAGCAAGCAATTTAAAATAACATATTTTTTGCAAAAGGTAGAGCATGGATCTGAAGATAATGTAGAGAAATGCTCAGCGGATAAGGATATCTTGCCAAAAAGAAAACACCCTCAGTTAATAGTGTTTAGTGATGACAAAGAAAACATTGTTTAATTTATATTAATATGTATCACTTAAGAAAATATTTTAATAAAGATATTTATCTTAATTATGAAAATATAATACAGTAAAGCGTCGTTTATCCGAATCAATTGGGGACTGGGGTGGTTCGGATAACTTATTTTTCGGATAACGAATCATGTACGAAAAAATATATTAATTTATCCCATGTTGAAATTTCTCTTCGTTGCGTGTCGCTTCGCGTTGAATTTTCGTCGATGTTAAGCCTAACGAAGACTATTGTATCGTTAAAAATTATTTTTTTATTTTCTACAAACAAAATAAATTTATTGAAAAATATAAAAACAATAAAAAATTATGCTTTAGATATTAATTTAGTATCAAAAACGTAAAATATTTCAGTAGCCCGAGAAATAGCCGAAGATTGCAGTGCCACAGCACTAGCGAAAATTTAAATTTGCTGACTGGAATGCTTTCGGATAACGAACGTTTCGGATAACCAGCTTTCGGATAAACAACGCTCTACTGTATCATGTTTTAATTTTTGGAACCTAACCCCTCCTTTTCGTACTAGTTCTTTGTTTTATATAACACGGATTCGCATAACACAGCAATTTTTTGGAACATAACTCCCGTGTTATATGGGGGTTACCTGTATAGATTATTTGAGCACTCTAAATAGTTTTTTTAGAACTTATCCCACAGTATCAAGAATACACTCAGACTGATAAACATTAAGTATTTTTTTGTAACCACTGTCTGCCCGAAATGCATACTGTGGTTACAAATAAATACTTAGTATTCATCAGTCTAAGTGGATTCTTGATACTGTGTGATAAGTCCTAAAAAAAACTATTTATTGTGCTCAGGTAATTAACTAACTAATGAAATTAAACAATTTTGTAGGTACAGCTTGTTGACATAAAGTGAGAGGCTCTTTCACTTTGGACTGGAATGTTGCCTCCAAATGGGTGTTGGACAATAGATAGAACTGTCTGAAAATTTCACAGAAATCTGTTAATTAAATCATTTTGGTTACAATAAATATTAAAATTCGAGTTGGGAAAGTTGAAAGTAACATAAATCAGTGTTAAAGGAACATCAAAACCTTTGACTTGAAGAAAATTAAAGTTGGAGATGTTAAATCCTTGTGCTATTGAGACCTACCAAGTTTCAGTTAAAGAAATATTCAAGTTACAGATATTTGAGTTAGAAAAGTTTTACTGTATTTCAAGATTCCTCAATCAGAGGCTTATAGAGCATACAGATGAAATTAAGGATTAAAAGAAGAAGATATGCTACAATTTTATCAAAATTTCTAGGTACAAAGATAAGTTGTGGTAAGCAGCCAAAATCATCAAAACTGTCTCGCCTTCCTCCCACACTATTTATAATCTAAATACAGTAATACCTCAACTTACACGAACCTGGAGTTACACGTTTTTTAAATCTCGTTGATTGTCTTTTGTTTGAGCACCATGCAACTTTTGATTACTCACTCCCCCCCACACTATTGTTCAGCTTACATGTTCGGATGTGTCGCACGGAATCAACACATAGCTACAATTTATTTTGTGTTATTTATTTCTGTTTGTTATATCTATGGAGACTGAGAGATTCTATGTGGTGATTTCTTGTAACCATGAACGAATCAAAAGACGAGATATGATTAATGAGAACATTTATTAGCTTACATACATCCGACTTGGATTTTACACAAATTGCAAAATTATACCCCGACTTACGCAAATTCGACTTACGCGGTTATCGCTCAATCCCACCTATCGCGTAAGTTCGGGATATTACTGTATGCTAAATTTATAAATTTAGTCCCTTCTGTTACCAACACATTTATAAACCACAGGGACAAGGCACCCTTTACCCTGCCTGGCAATATTTCCTTTGTCTTTTGCATCAATCATTGCTGTCATAGAACACCTTTCCCACTTGTTTACTCTATTGGTGTCTGTCCTACCTTTCTTCCTTCCAATACTGGCATTCTATTTTCAATTGCCCATTCCTGAAGATGGCCCATTAATTGGGTTGAAACATTTGCATTATTCAAAATTCACTACTGTTAAATGTGCATTAATTAAGCTAAAAAACTTACAATATATATAAATTATAATCTGTCATTTAGATTAACATATTAACATTATAATTTTTTAGTATTTATTTTTTTAAATTTAATTTTGAAAAGTTAATAAATTAACCTGTTAAATTATTAACTAGCTTATTATTTAATTAAACTCATATAACATTAGAGTCATACAGATTCAAATACTGCTCCATCTTGTCCAATATTTCCACTTGGAGTAACTCCTAGGCCACCAATAAGACCAGCACAAAGATCACTGAAAATGTAAACAAAAGATTAAACTATAAAGTTTGTGAATTCATTCATTCTAATATTTTCAATATAAACTAGTATTTTTTATTAATATTCACTTACTTATATAATACATATTCTGATAATGCTACTAAGGTGCTAATTCTGCTGATAAAAAGCTTAAAAAAATAATCTTGCCATAGGTTATTTCATTATGGCAAGATAACTTTTTAAAATTTTTTACTTACTGTATAATTTCCTAAAATAAAATTATTTAAACTGTATTTTGAAACTTTAATTATTCCTCGTATAATTAAAACTATTTGAGAAAAACACTGTATAAATTAAAAATACTAATCTGTATTCGAGTGTCAATAATTAACATATACCACTTTAGACCACTCTAGAGACAAAACTGTTAGAGATAAATCACTAAAATTTTGTAGGCATGTTTATCTTGGTATAGAAAAAGTATGGAATAAGTTTCAAAAATTTATTATACAGAATGTCTAAAGTGGCATACTTTAATTTATAGACATCCTGTACTGAACTAATCCCTGATTGAAAAATAGGAAATGGCATACTAAAAATCCTAATCAAAACATCAGATATTATGTCAAATGAAAAAGAATAGGCATGGTCAACTTGACTCGGACAAAAAATGCTGCAATAGGTAGACAAAAATTTTAAATCCATTTGATCTTTCTCATGTTTCAATAGATTCATATTTTCAGAGTAGCTGATATAGCATGACTTAGTATGTTGTCAATTTTGAATACAGTAGACCCCCTATAAAGCGGGTTCATATAATTTGGATTTGTATACAACGGCAAAAATATTGCGACTGTATTCATATAAACACGCTTAAATAGAGACTCCTATACAACGGTAAAACGTCATCGCCGACTAGTGTCGCGACAGGATTGATCGAATCTAGACCAATAGCAGATATTGCACAAACCGTTGAGTTTAAACGAGCAGCAGACCTACTAAAAACCATTTATTATTTAACGTCTATATAAATACAATAATTTGTAATTTTGGTAATAGACAGCCCGAACATACAGGGTCCCCTTGTACTAATAAATAAATATATAAATATAAATATTTAACGTCCATAAAAATTATATTTATATTAATGATATCGCCAAAGTTCAGCAAATTTTTCACAGAAAAATAATTTATCAGGAAATATGCACCCGCCATTTGATGTGCCGCTCCACGACGAAAACAAGCTTAAGCAATGGCGTCGTCGAATGGTGCACATTCGGTAAGTTTTTTTTGTTTATAGCATAGTTTATATGGATTATTCCCAAAAAATTATACGTGTTTTGGAAATGTTGAGTGAAATTAGTTTGGAATCGATTAATTTTATGGAAGAAAACCTTTCAAATAGCCATAGTCCGTAAACTGGATACGTGCCGGGCTGTGATTGGCTCATGTATTTAAGAACTCGTAGAACATGAATTTCATAAAGAACGGAACATATCTACCGTGTTATAGGGGGGTCGACTGTACTTTATACAATAGTATCAGTGAAATGCATGACTCTATATCACAGATAAGAATTAATTTATTTGAAAATAATAAATGACTTTTGTGAAATCAAATAAAGAACACTTTTTATTAGGAAGTCAAACAGATTCAAATATCATAAATGTTCAGAAAAACTAATTTTCATTTTCAGATTCTAAAGTAAAATTTTTCAATCTCCAATTACATCCCATGTAAATACAGTAAGACCCCGCTTAATGCTGATTCAATATAATGCGGTCTGCTCGAAACCTAAAAAAAGCTCAAAATTTACATCAATTCAAATTATCGCGACTTTTCATTGATTCGTATATAATATAATTATTTACAAATACGAACCAATCAGAAAAAGGTGGCAATTTGTTGTAGCACTATACTTCCCTTAAATCTATGTTTGTTTTGTGCAATTTTGGAAAAAATATAGCATCATGGATGCCATAAGCAATATTGACTTGGCTTGGCAAGAACTAACTGATAAATGCATAAACAGTGTGTGGAAGAAGTTATGGCTGAAAGTATCCAAGAATTCTCAATGAGAAGAGCCTATCGCTCTATCGTTAGGTTGACCAAATTGTCAACCTAATCAATACAGCAGGACTAGGAGATGTAGACGATATTGTTTATGGTCCTTTCAACTCCAACTCCTTTATTTAAGATATAAATAATAAATACACTGTATATTTTTTACATTGATTGAACGCATGTAACAAACAAGGCATTTCATCACTGTTAATTAACATGAATCATCAAACTACTTTTTAGAATCATAAGCTGCTAAAGTTCAGAGTCAGTCCATTTTTACTGACTCCAACTACAACTCCAGTAACTCAAGAATTGCTTTAAACTGCAACTCTGATTTCATAGTCCTACTTGAATACCACTGTTTTTCTGGCGGATATTTAAAAACTAAGCTATATTGTCTATTGAAAACATTATCCAGGCTATAGTTCTGTACTATTTCTGTTAAACATTTCAACCATTTCATGCAATCCTCCCCTTGCACTTATGCATTTTCACTAAGTGTTTTAATGAAACTATTCCATGCCTCGTCGTAAATTTATCAAGCCATTTGTGAATTTGTTTTGGCTGAATTTGATGCTAAATGTAATTATACTCATCTTTCTGACACAAAGTATGTTATGTCTACTACTTGAAGCTAGAGTGATTGGAGATGGCAATGACATAGCCTCATATGAGAGACTAGGGATAGGATGGAAAAGGAAATGACAAGATTCAGTTGGAAGGAGTCACTCAACAATATTAATTATACTAAAACATTTATTTACCAGTATTAAAGTTCATACAATATACATGTGCTCATTTTTATTTCAGCAAGAGAAACTTTAGAAGTGATAACTTATGTTTGTCATTGTCACAGAAAGAGAATTTATATACTTCCAAATATGAGAAATAATTCCCATATTGGACAGAAATGCTAAGTTGGGAAATATTCCTTGATATCAGGAAACAGTTCTTAATGAAGTAGAGCTTCAAATCTGGGCAATATTTCTCACATTGATTAGCACATACACAGTTCTTGAGGAGATCAAGCAGGAGAAGTTCAGAGATTGAGATCTTCAAACTCCATAATCCAGAGGCATAGGGAAGAACCCAAACAGGGTGGCGACTCAGTGAAATCAGCCTAAACTGTCATAGTTGAAGTCAGGATTGTCTAATCAGAAATTTAGAAAAAGAGTGATAATTCCTCAGAACCAACTGTGAGAAATTTATGAGAATAGGTCAGATAGGAAATATGTTTCCACTCTGTAGAAAGATGACATATTTTGGCTTCTGATAGATCATGTCATCAAAAGTTGTAATGTTAGGTTTAGTGAAATTTTAACAAAATTAGAGGTCTTTTTTTCCAATTCTCACGTACTTGTTGCTTTCTTTTAATTTGGTATATGTACGAACTGCTGGCTGAATTATTCAGCTTTCTCTCTAAGAAGTTTTCTATTAACAGGAATATTCTAGTCTCTACACTGTATAAACTTCTTCACAGCACATACTTTTCAGAATCTAGATACTCACATTTATACTTTATTTTTTTAAATGAACAAAATAATGTGATTCTGTCATTAAAGCTTTCCAAAATCTTATTTTTCAGATATGTAGAGAGAGCATTCAATAGAATGTCAAATTCTTCTACAATTTCTGATTGTTTTCTTTTTGCTTTTCTCCAAGGCCTTCATGACAGATATATTTTCTGTTATTAACAAACCCTCAAACTCTCAAACAAACAGAGGAAGTCATCTTTTCTTCAAAGCACAAATCCCTTGTCCAAAACCAGAAGTCTTAGATTCTACTTCTCTGTCCAGAAAAGAAAAAATATTTGTTACAAAATCTTTAATTTTCTCATTTGCGATTTCTATTTACTTTGGAATGAAAACAATCAATACACTGATAAACTGGTCATTAAAAATGATAAAAATGTCAACATGCAATTTACAGTAAAGCTTACACAGTATAAATGATTAAATCCAAATAAGGAGAAATACAGGGTGTAACAGGAAAGATGGTCACAACTTTAAGAAGTGATAGAACATGACAAAAGTAACAATTGTGTAATACAATGCATGGTGGAATGTGAAATGTAGATGCAGAAACACAGTAAGTACAAAGAACGTGGAAAACAAAAAGTCATTTTAATCACAGATATTTACAAGAAACAAAGTTTCATATTTACAAAAATTGTTCAAATAAATGACAACCAACTGCAATATATGCATCACAATGGCAACAGAGTGATTGGCATACACTTTGGTAGATTCCGGCATGTCACATACTTCCGCAGCAGCAACTTTAATTTTGGTGACAATGTTTTCAGAAGAGTCAATGGGTGTCTCGTGAATGAGACTTTTCAGATCTCCCCAGAGAAAGTAATTGAAGCAGGAGAGATCAGAGATCTATGGGGCCAAAGGATGGATCCACCATGTTCTTTGTACTTACTGTGTTTTCGTGTTCACATTTCGCATTCCACCATGCACTGTATTATAACAATTTTTACTTTGGTCAAGTTCTATCACCCCTTAAAATTGTGACATCTTTCCTGTTACACCCTGTATACATATAGATGAACTCATAAATTTGATTGGCCAATAACTTAGTAAGTTGTCAAATCACAGATGTGCTCATTGTATTTTGAAATTTTCAGAATGCAAAACTTAAAAAAAAAAAAAAAAAAAATTAAAAGAGTAGGATTTGATTAGTCAATTTACATTAAAAATAAAATCATTACTTGTACAGTACAAAATTCCATTACAATTTTGAATTTCATATTGTGAAATCCAAGGCATAATTCTACACAATATCAATCTACAACTTCAAGATGATAGCATCCATCTCCTTAAAAATGCATTAAAAAAAAATTACATATGAAATAAAGTATCTTGATCTTAAATTTTGAGTTAGCAAAATGTGATCTCAAAACTACTTCAACTTATAAAAACACAGAATATATGAGTTGGTATATCACTTAGTTTGTACAGAAGGTATCCTGAATGCTACAAGTTACCTTAACATTCTATCAAATAAGATATTACCATTTACAGTTACTGTTTTTGAAAGAGATAATGGCATTTTCCAAGAAGATAATGCTTGTTTTCACATGGTTTGTATGGTCCAAGAGTGGTTTGTGAGCATGATATTGAACTTTCAAGCATTATCCTAATCTCTAACTCTCCTGATTTGTTGCCTATTGAATATCTTGGGACCATGTGGATCAGTAGTTAAGACAACTAAAATAACAACAATACAATATCCAGGAATTATGGGACAGACTACAGTTCATATCTACCAGAACCTAATGGCTTCCATGCCATACTGGATGTCTGTTGTAACTGCTGTGAAAGATGGATATTTAAATTTGGTTTGGTTTGATGAAACATTGACAATGCAAAATGTGGGCGATCTGCCAAGGGAGGATACCTCCCAGGAGGACTTTCTATAGGAAGCTGACCCCTATTTAGATGTTAGAGATATAAAAAAACCTAGGAAGTTTATCTGGCTAGCCCATTAGTCAGATGTGAATCAACAACCAACTACTAATTTTCGGTGGTGTTATCCACTTGTCTGTTGGTAGATATGGATATTTGGGACAGTAGGTGAATGGTCATAATAAACTGATATGATAGTGTATATAATATATACACTATTAATTTCACATTAACTCAACTAAGTGAGAATAATGCTTGCATTATACAAACAAATTACTTACATAAAATATTTTATTCCTGTCTAAAGTTAATGTCCTGTCTACAGGACTATCTTTCACTTCTCTAATTGATTTTCATTAAAGCATACTTCATTGCAATCCATGTAAACATTTATATTATCAAAACATTTTAGGTTTTTGTACAGTATCATTACCTCAAAAAAGACTGAATGAAGAGTGTTGTCCACTTGTCTCTATGGCAGTTAATGAGCTACTTTTTACATCTAATGGAGTTTCTTCATACATGATAAATGCAAATAAGCATTCTTTGATGATAGATTTATAGATATTGGTACACTTGGAATGATTTATAGATTTACTTTTATTGTTGTTTGTACTTCTACCAATATTATGTCACTTGATTAAATGTATTAAAGGTATGAATAGGAGATAATTTACCTAATAATTATTTATTTGTCGGAAGATATATTATATATTCACTAATATTTGTAACCCAATGTACCCCTTGTAACTGGAATTTTTTCCAAATTACGCTAATAAACTTGAATTGAATTGAATATTGGTACACTTCAACCTCCAATTATATAATTTCACAAAAATTGTAACACTACTATAAAGTTTGTCTTCTGCATCCAGATTGAAAATATTTGGAAAAAATATTCAGAAAATTCCATAAAGCAAAACTTAATTATGTTTGTAATTTAAATATTCTGTGTTTTATTCTATGTATTTCTCTTTCTGAATATTAAATGGAAGCAATCTGTAAGTATTAAAAGAAAATGTTATACTGTTGCTGACATATACTATTGCATCTAGACTGTACATGTTCAGTACAAATAGTTGCATCTGTACTACACACATTTTCTCATCATTATTCTATAAACAATACAGTATAATAACTAATTGCAAAATATTTATATTCTTTTAAGTATAATAGGTAATCTAGAAATGGTTTAAAGTATATGATAGCATGTGCAAAGGTTATAAACAAATACTATGTCATTTTACATAAATCCCTTTTGTAAAACGGCATCTTCATATTTTGGTATCTGCATGGAGCCCTGGAACCAATTCCCACAGATACTGAAGAATGACTAACTAATTGGGTGAATGTAAATGCACAGACACAAAATGAAAAACCATACAATAAATTCTGGGAATATGTCTTAACCTTCCTTTAATAATTTTGCTAATCTCACTCCCACTCATTCACTCCTGTAGCACAAAGCATAGCTGTCTAAAGATCTGATGATATGAGCCTGTGTATGCAGAAATAGACAACAGCAATACAAACAAAGTAAAACACTAAGTATCTGTACTTTTTTCATGGTAAGAAAGACCGTAATCAAGGTAGACTAATTGAGGCACAGTGTTAGCAAAGTCTCTTCTATGTGGCTTACAAAATTGCGTTCTTTTTTAAAATTTGATTAGTTAATTTTGATAAAACTTTGCCATTTTCAGGCCTGGGAATGCCATTTTCCCTCCAAAAAAGTGAGTTGAAATATGGAAACAGAGAGTAAAACGAGTGTAATAGTGACAAAATAAAGTAAAAACATAGAAGGAAAACTCAGCAAAATATCAGTAAAAGTTGTTTTTTCTCTTTTTATTCTGTTATGGTTAAATACATCTTAAAAATTTCTATATACTGTAATACAGTAACCACTCGTTATATCAAGAATTCGGATATATCATGTTCTTTTGGTCCTCCAAATTTTAAAATACCAATTGCCATTGAATTTTATTTGCAACAAAATACAGTATTCACTTTTCTACCATTGTCCTTGAAATTACCACTGAAGGTGAAACAATAAATTCATCAAGATCTAAATATGCAAAACAGGTAGATATATCAATTGTCATTTGTTTCCTTTTGATATTAAAACTTATTTATTTATTAGTTTTAAGTACTATCTCCTCACTTACAAGTTTCTGTGAATTCGAAATTTCACACCTTTATGTGAATTGACACAATACAGTCAATTCACAGCATAATGTGTAAGGAAAAGATTTCTTTAATTCTGAACAGAAAGTTTTATACAGTAGTAACTTTATTTTGCTTTCTAGAGAATTTTTACTCTCTGTAATTTTATAAGCTTTGATGGTTCTATTATATGCTCCATAGCTAAACACCAACCGAATGCCGAAAATCTATCGGGCTAGTTTAAATTAATTAATTTTATTTATAATTATTAATGTTAATAAGAGATGGCACCTAACGCTTACCTCTAGAACCAAACTGGTTACGTAATTCATTTAGTAATTAGCCTTAAACTAGCCCGATAGATTTTTGGCATTCAGTTGGTGTTTAGCTATATTATATATCGGGTTTAGCGATGTTTGTATATATGTTCCATATTTATTTTTGAAACTTTTCAATTACAGCATTTATAAGTTTTACTGAAAAACAAATTACAGAAATTTTTAATAAGCAATTTATTGTGAAAATAAATAATTTATTTATTGTGAAAATAAATTGCCCATACTGTATAATAAAATTGCAACTGATATTTTGTTTTTATATCAACAGTATTTGTCTTTAAATGTCATTGTTAAAGAAACAATGCTAAATGGACATTGGTGGTATTGATGTTTACGTAAACGTCAATTTAATACGATATAACCAAGAATAAAGTTCAGTATTGAAAAACTAAGCTTATTTTATATCAAAAACACTTGCTGATGAAAGAATGGAGGCTAGAGATTGCATAGCATGTATAATCTGTTCAGTATAAGCCCAGAATTTTTAGTACTAGATTATATTGTGCTGTTTCTTTGTCTCCCGACAAGCGCGATATAACAAGAAGCTACTGTATTTCCAGTAAACCATAAATACTTAAAAAGTCTTTGGCATCTGTAAATAATCAGTAATGAAAAATGATGTTCCTTTATTCTGATTATTCTGATGTTTTCAGCTTCCTTCTTTTTTTGGTTCCTTTTGCTTTTAAACACTTTTAACACTAACAAGCATTACATGTGCTGCCCATACTCATTCATGTTCTTGCTGTTAATGGCCTTCTCCACTTCTTTTTTTGTTTGCTGCTTTTAACAAAACTTGGCCTGTCGCATGTATTTCACTTTCTTCTACTTTTTTCTGGTTTAAGCACTCTTTCCAGCATTGATGCTCTATCAGGAGGAAGTGCGCAGAGTGAAATTGAAAATACCCGTTCCACATCAGCATTGCCATGAGAGAGAGGGTCAATGCTGATTTCACTAATTTGACTACACTGGGCCATCTATCATGATCAAAAACTTTATTTTTTTACTGGTTCGACACGTGTAAATATTAATTTCAAAATAAATTAATAAATCTGAAATAAACAGATTTCAAATAGTGTAAATAAAATAATGTTTTATTAATGATTTCATAAATAACAAAGAACTTTTTCCTGCAGATGAATAAAAAGTGACATCGTTACAATGTTGTTAACCTTTTGGGAAGTGTGTGAAAATTTTTCCTGCCAGCAATCACATGTTTTACTTTTTACAACACTGAAAATTTACCAAGTAAATTAAAAGATTCAATGTGTAAATATGAATTTACATTTTTGTTTACTTTTTTAGTCTCAATTAATGCACACTTATAATCAGCACAAGAGAAGAGATTAAAAAATGGATATTTCACAAATAAAGTAATCACAAATTTTATGAAAATAATACTACACGGAATAATTATAGTTGTAGTCAATTTACACATACATTTAGGAATATATAGATGTGATTAAACGTTAACAATATGCTATGAAATCATTAAAATAACTTTATTTTTTAAGTGCAAGAAAGACTTTCTACATACGTGAAAGGAATTTTTGTTTCCTATAACCTAACAACACTAAGCGGAAGTTGCAGTTTTGAGTCCCACTCAGGGCTGAGTATTTTCTTCCAGAATTTTCTAGTCCGATAGTCTTGGCAAATCGTTTGGCTTTAAAATTATTTTTGATTGGTCCCACATCTTAACTGAGCATGAGGAAATGATCAAAAAAGTGAGAAAGTGAGAAAATGACCTGAAAGGTGAGAAAAGTGAGGATACTTTAGAAAAGTGAGTACAAGTGAGAAAAGTGAGTGACTCTGAGGCCTGCATTTTCCATTAATTGCAATGAGGAATCCAAAAATGTAATAAAAAAAAAAAGGTGGTTCATGACTTCATTTTCAAGATATGGTGGAGTCAAAGTGACAATGTCCAAGATCTCTGATGTGATAGAGTTTGCCTAACAAAATTTAGGGGGCAAAAATTTTTTAAAAATCAACATTGTGTATGTCTAATGGAAAATTTGCTGGATTAACATCACACAATTTTTATTTAGCTGCTACTTTTATAGGATGCCTGATTAATGAATTTCGACTGTAGTATAAGGACTATCTCAAAGTAACAAGTTTTAAAAACAAAAACTTTGTAAATATAAATCTTAGAATAATTTCTCACTTTCAAATATCTATATTATAAAAATTTTAGTAAGAAATATAAATTCAAAATCAAGATTATGTAAGAAATGTTTCTTATAAAAATATTTTAAAAATGCTATTATTATATTAGAATGCAAACAACACTCACATTTTTGAAAAAAATCCAAAATGTAAGTGATTATGCCATTCAAATGAATAACATAGAAACTCACCATCAAGAAATAACATTTAAATTTTAGTATTACAGTACTATTTAGATTAACTCTTCCACATTATGTCCAATATATATTAATTACATATTTTAAAACAATCAACAATAGATTAAAAAATTTCACTTATAATTACCTCAATATATCACCATATAGATTTGGCATAACTAGGACATCAAATTTTGATGGATCCTGTACCATCTATAATAATTGAAACATGTTTTTCAGAAAAATTTCTTATTATTATTATTATTACTTATTATTGGTGCATGTGTGTTAAAGCCCCACATGCGATGTCACATTCCAATGTCACACCACACTGTTGTGTCACACAATATCAAGTTTCTTATGAAATCATATAGCTGATTTGGAATACAAACTCAAAAGAGTAAATTAAAGTGAATAAAATTAAAATATAAATAATAATTATTTGTTTCAAAAGCATTAAAAATATTGTTTTTGTATTTAAATATAAATTTACATATCTAAATATATAAAATTGCTTATCCTGACTGACTGACTGAATGACTCACTGATTCATCATCGCCCAGAGCAAACCGCTTAACCTAAAGAGGTGAAATTTGGTAGACAGTTAGGGTATGTCATGGAAATGCACACTAAGAAGGGATTTTTCAAAATTCCCTAGCGGCCAGGAGAGGGAGAAGATTTAGTCTTCATCAAGTACTTAGGTGTATTAAATTAATAACATTTCAGACATTGTTATACAGTGGTACCTCAGGATACTAAATTAATCCATTCCGAAACTGAGATTGTATCATGAAAATGTGTAAGGTGAATCATTTTTCCCCATATGATTACATGTAAAACCAAATAATTCGTTCCAACATGAAAAACACTCTCAAATTAAAGCTAAGTAGTACATTGAAAAAAAAAAAAAAAAAACTTTAGTAAGGAAAACACTGAAAAAGGCATTTTGTAGTTGTGAATGTATAAATAACTATAATAGAATAATAATTGATTAAAAAAAATGTAGTTTTGTTTGCACTTTACCTTTGAGGATAGACGTCGGTGGAGGTGTAAACTGGTGGAGGAGGAGAGGGAGAAGGAAATGATACTAAAACTTAACTTACATAACATAATGTAACAATAACTTAAAAATAACTTAACACTAATTTTTTTAACTTTTCTGTTTTATATATATTTTATAAATATTTTATTCACTGCTTTTTGCCATATTTCCTTCACTTCCACCAGCACTTTAACGCGGCTGGATGGCTGAGCAGTCAAGGTGGCAGCCTACCGCTCTGGGAGACTCGGGTTCGAATCTGAACGAGTCGAAAAATCCGTTTTCGGGGGAGCCATTCAGATATGTCTGGCCCCGTCCCTCACCACCCAGCAGCCCCATTGTGGGCCTGGCCGAAACCATAATGGGCTCGCAAAAAGAGGCACTCTTAGTGCCCACAGGGCGGAAAGAGCACAAAAAATCAAAGAAAGAAAAAAAAAACACCCCAGCACTTTCACTTCACTGGATAGAGGTCGCTCGGTAAAATATCTATCCAAAGAGGTTTGGCTTTGCCTAGTTTTTAAAATGTTTCTAAAATGACTTAGGCAAATGTCATTACTCCCAGCAGCAATACGGCCAGTGTGAACTTTTTCGGAATGTTTCTTTTCAATAAAATCAGTCACTTTCTGATAATACTTCAAGATTTCCTTTATCAAGCAAGATCCTTCCACGACGAACCATGCATGCGGACTGAGACCAATGAACAGAAGTGAATAAAAAATGGCACTGCGAACTAATGTAACGTCGTATGGTGAGTTTTTGTTCATACTGTGGAGCAAAATTATGTTCAAAATTCATGTCATACCCTGAAAATTTCGTATGCTGGGGTACCACTGTAAATATTTTTATCTATTTTGATTTTAAAAATGTTCAAACCGTTTTAAATTTGAATTTGTTAATGCACATTGGTTCGATTATAGAACGATTGTAAACGTTCCAGAAAATTGATCAAATTGAAAATAGTTCGTTTGATTCTCGGCAATTCTCATCATTCTCAGCAGTAGAAGTTATATAACAATTACTATGGTTGTTGAAATACTGATTATAAATGGGGTTTGCTTGCAAAAGTCGCAAGTAACAGTTAGTTTTTAATATTTTTAATAAACAATTAATATTGAAAACAACTGTTACCTATAAGTATACAGATTAGTATATCATTTCAGCATTTCAGGACAGAGGTACTGTTGTGGAAAATGATTCATTTTTTGCTAAATTCAATTTGTTTACAACTGAAGATAATCTCATTTATTTTCTGTAGAAATTTTGCATATTATATTCTCAATTTTTTTCAAAAAGAATAACAAAATTAAGTTACATTAAGAGTGTAAAATAGATGGAGACATAAAAATCAATTTGTAGGTGTAATTTTGGTGTGCAGTCTGATACATGGATGCACAGATCAATGGTTAGTTTCATCATTTCTTTTAGATTTAACTTTTGTTGGACTGAGGAATTAATGTCATCTAAGTTTTGAATGTAACATTTAAATATGACTCATTACAATTGAATTACAATTTAAATTGTAATTCTAGTAGTATTAAGTAAAAGTTTTAATGTATTGAGTTCACGGGTTGGATGTCACACCAACTTATGTCAATCAAAACTTCCAAGAACGTCAGTCTATGAGAAAAAGTTTTAATGTAATAATAATATAAAAATGTAATTAATTGTAATCTTTTAGCAAAATCATCCTTGTTAAATACAAATAAATTTGAATTTTAGAGTAATGTTGTTTTGTATCAGAGTCAAAAAGTACTCTGAGACACAGCATGACATTAGAATGCAACACATGAATCAATGCAACATGCAGGGCATGTTGTTTAACACACATGTATCTTATTATTATTTAGATGTAAAAATTAACAAGTAATTACTATTACAAGTATATACAATGAAATTAAACTGTAAATTGAAAATAATGCTTAATTAAAAAATTAACATATTTCTTTAGTAAATTTATAATGAAAAATAAGATATGTTTAATGAGTAATCAGATACTTGAGTATTTAAATATTTCAGTACCTTTACCTACAGCTATTCATTTAACAGACCTGAATTCTATTGCAAGAAAGTCAATATTATCTACAATGAAGAAAAAACTTTTCAAGTGATAAAATTTATTAAAAATAAATCATGCTAAACATTTATTAATCAATCTATCTAGCCACTTTATTATCTGCTTAACTGAAAGTTTTTTCTAACAGATTGTAATTATTATTTCAATTCTTAAAAAGTAAACTTTATAAACAAAAATTTTATCATCACTGCTGGGTTAAAACGAAAGTTTAGACATATCATATATAACATATTTTTCCAATTAAAAAACTATTGCTTTGAAAGAGTGAAAAATGCTTTTTTTACACATTAAAATTTATTAATAAATAGTCTATTATTAAAATGACAGGTTTGAATTGATTAAAACAATAACAAAACTGGAATCAAAATTAGAATAATTCAGAAACTGACTTTTATTATAAAAATTATAATAATAAAAAACTGAGAAATGATGATGATAAAATAATACTATTAAATTGATTTTTTAAATTTTATTTTCACTTTTACATTAGTATCATTAACCATTTTCATTCAAATCAAGAATGTGATAAGAAACAGACCAGGTGGGTAAAATATTTATAAAGTTTTTTGAAAATACGATTTTATAAATTTAAAAATTTGATTTTAACTAATAATAAAATAATGTTAAAAGCATAAAATTATTGTATATTGAATGTAAATTGTTTACTTTGCTGATTTATAAGATCAAATACAGCGAAATTTATGATATTTATATATTATAACTTATACAGCATCCGATATTTAAAAATATGTTGACAGTTATAATTCTATACAATGCATTCTAAACTTAATTTGTTAGAATTAAGCATTAATAAAACACAATTTTGTGTGTTATTGTATTCTATAAAACAAATATGAATTTATGACTTTTAAACCAAAGAAAAGATCCAGAACAAGTTCTGTATCTTGTAATTGGTAGAGTTATAAACCATAAATCACATTAATCTGGTTAAAAATAGATTTTGATTAATGTAAAATTTTGATAACTAAATAATTTTTTTATTTTTTTGCTTTTTTTTTTATACAACAGCTTATTAAACTGCATTGGGTATTTAATTTTCTATATATATATATAAATTTTAAAATATTAAAGGTATATATGTACAGCTATGAAAATAATTATACAATTATAGAAGATACAAAAATGGTAGATTTTTATCAGAATGTAGTGCAATGTGGTTATCATGATTTTAACCCTTTGTACTGTACAGCACATATGTGCTCCCTCATGCACCATCTAATTAGTTCTAACTAGACACAGGCACTTTATTTGCCTTCTTGTTTCGATGTAATAAAAATGGATAAGTCTACACAACTTTAAAGTACTTTATTTGTAATATTTGTATTGTTCACATTAAAAATGTTGCTGGTGAAGTTTTGGACTAATCACAACTATTTATAACAGAAGAAGGTTATGGATCCAGAATATGACAAATTCTGAATTCCACAACCAGCCAGTAATTAAGTTTAAAATTAACTTGGTGTGTTTGAGTAAAAACAAAGAAAGGCAATGTGACAAGATGGTGACAATTGAGAAGCTGACCACTATTGAAAAACTGAAATTACAACTTGTTCTTGTAGTGATTTAACATGAAAATGTTGCTGATGAAATAAGATCTGTGGCCATCAATAGAATCACTAATAACAGATGGAAACTTATGCCAAAGTGCTTTGGAAACAATAGCCTGTTCAAGACCATGTGAAGATAGATATACAACACTGTTACATAGAAGAGAGGCAAGGGACACAATTGCAAGTCAATACGAGGATAAATGTATGTTAAGAAGACAATAACTGAAAAAAGAATTGTAATCTATTGAATACAATACATACTCAAGTTTGAAACAATCATCATCACAATCCATGGGATCAGTGCCTGTTGGAGTCTGATATCATTTTCACCATCCTTTTTTTACCTCTCTCTGTCAAGTGTATAGTGAATCAGCTCCTGAGTACTATTGTGCCATTCCTTCACATAATCCACCCATCCCCTATGGGACTTGCCTCTTTTTTATTTGTCCCCTCATTTAATTGCAAGAGTTATGATTTTGATTCCTCTTTTGTCACTCATTCCATAGATGTAACCAAAGAGGCTGAGTTTCTTTGGATGACCCATTGAAATAGTGTTTTCTTTGATTAGACTCTTCTCTGCAACAATATATTAAGCAAATTCAAAATTTAATAGATCAATTGAGGCAAACTGCCTTTACCTATTTAAAATGGTCTTTTTATATATAGAAACAGGAAGGCAAGTAACATGTCTGTGTCTAGTTAAAACTAATTAGACAATGCATGAGAGAACACAGTGTACAAAAATTTAAAGTCACATGATGGCCATATTCCATAGCCAATACCCCACTTGACTACCAAAAATAAGATATATTAGAAACATTATTATCCCTCAAGTCCCAGCAAAATCAGAACATAACTTATATTTATTTGGGCTTAGTTGCTTTGTCAGCACATCTGTAAGAATGTTTGCTCTGGTTATGTGTTTCAATTTAATACTACAGTAGAGCATCAATTATCCCAGTCAATTGAGGACTCGGGTTGGTCGGATAACTGAAAAAATCGGATAACCGAAAATAATGAAAAAAAATACATTATTACTATAGTATATTAGTTAGTATATTAGTATATCGCTGTTAATTAGTTAAATGTAATTAGTATATTAGTATATCGTTAACCTACTTTGCGTTGAATTTTCCTCAATGTTAAGCCTAACAATTTTTTTTAAAATAATAATCATCACTATTGTATCGTTAAAAATTATTTTTAAATTATTTTATTGCTCACAAAACAAACAACCACTCATAATTAGAAAATTAAATCTTGTTTAAATACTGGCTTCCCTTTCATGGTTGAGCTAGTGTTGCCAGCTAAAACATGCAAAAATTTAACAAAAATTATATTAAAGTAGCCAAGATATAGCCAAAGATTGTAAGTAGCATCACTAGCAGACATTTGAAATTTGCTGACTAGAACGGTCAATTAACCGATGTGACGGTTAATCGGGGGTTGGATAATCGATGCTCTACTGTATTAGATTTTACCAAATCATTCACAAAACACAATCTAACATCAATGTGTTTAGCATTCCTATAATTCCCTTTGCTGTCACAATGCAAATAGCTGCACAATTATCTGAATGAATTAAAATGGGTTCTTCCCTGAACTCGTTGTGATCTCTACAAACATATTTTTAACCGTGTTGCTTCTTTGGAAGCTTCAGCTATTTCAACACATTCAGCTTTACATGCAGATAGACTAATTGTTGCCTGCAGTTTTACCAGCTAATTAAACTGCTTCCTAACTTAAACAGAATCCTGAGTAAAATTTTCTATCTGATTTGTTCCTGTCAAAATCTGCATCACAATATCCTATCAGTTTTGAAGTATTGTTTCTGTAGAAAACTAATTTTCTTTTCAAGTTCCTTTTAAGTATTTTAGTGCCCTTTTACAGCATCCCAGTGGCTCTTACCCTAATTATTATTATATTTACTTAGTTTGGAGATTACATGAGAGATGTCAGATAGTATCATAGCTGATAGGAACTAGGTTTTAAAAAATAATGTTCACTTGTTATTCCATGAGAAAACTATAATATACAAACAAAAACTAAAAGTAGGAAACTGAACTTCTACCTAAAAATGACAGTTGTTAAATATCCTTTGAAATGGGAACTACAAGTCATATTAATTGACAACATGATTGAAGCAATCCAAGACTTATATTGCTATATCCTGTACATACCAAACATATTTACAGTATGTTACAAAAGTATAGGAACACCAAAAATTTTGTGTTTTTTCAAAATTTATTTTGAAATTATTACTGAAAATATTATTAATTATTTTATATCATTATTTTAATTATTTTATCAGGTTTTTACAATTCATAAAGCAGCATTCATAAATGTCTTTTTCACAAATATTCATTTTTTGATGTGTTACAAATAGTGTTGCAACGAATAGTATATTTGGCCTTAGGCCAAATACCGAATATTCTGCCAGGAGCGTGGCCGAATAGCCAAATATTCAGCCAAACTATTCGGCTTGATTAATGCATGTACAAAAATTGGCGTGCAAACCACATTATGGCAAGAACCTGCTCTCCACTGGCCCACTGTCACTACGCTTCGCCAATCGTGTTAATTCTTGACAGCTGTAGCGGACAGACAAGAGCGGCATGGCTGTATGTGATAAATGATGATATCAAATGTGAATAACAATGAAATGACCTACACGTGTAAATAACGGAAAAAGAACAGAGAAAGACAGCGAAGTGAAAATGTGAAAATATGAAATTGAGTTGATAACATAATCGAACAAGTCAAAGCAGCTTATTGGCGCAAAATTTGCGGCCGTCAATGCCAAACAAGTGTTGTCATAGACTTCTGAAAGCTAAATGCTTGTAATGAAAGTCACTTAGCATGCACGGGCGAAAGCCTGGAACCGTTCGGGCTATCAAGCTGTCTCAAATCTGTGAAATCATAACTGTGACATATACTGATGTCCTATGTGTCTCTTTTCTCCGTTATCACCAGGCTATGAGTCATGTAATTATAAAATGGAAAAACTACGAATCTAAAGTATCGTGAACGTGTATTATGATGTATGCATAGGCATACGTGGACTAGAGAGATAGAGGAAAGAGAAAGGAAAGAGCAAAGACGAGCACTTAAAAAGGATAGACATGGTCAGACCCTCAGATGTGTGTGACGATTCTCAAATGAATAGGTATGTACGTGTGCTGATATTTGTAATTATAAATTGTAAATACATGTGACTAATAATATATTTTTTTATTTTGTGCATGTTATAAGTTATAAATAAATATAAACAAACAACACTAACCTGATAACATTAAATCTAAATACCAAAATGATTAATTTACTGTGTTTTTGTTATTTCTTATTCCTGTTTTTAGGTATTCGGTATTCGGCCGAATAGCAAAAAATAGGCCAAATACCGAATAGTAACCGAATATTCGTTACATCACTAGTTAAAAAAGTATAGGTACGCCACTTAAAAGTCTCTTAAAAATTAATTTATCATAATAATAATTAAAATTATCCCCACTAGAGTGAGATGTCATCATTTTTAACTGTCATAGTGGCTTTTTTGAATGTTTTATTGAATGTTATATAAACATTTTCAACAATGCCTCGTGGAACTGTACTTCAGGAGCTAGAAATACATAGAATTTATTATTTGAGTGGTTCAGGCAAGTGTCTGAGGCAAATTGCTGCAGCTGTAAATAGATCTATGAATGCTATGCAAAATGTTTTGCAAGGTAAAAATTATGGGCAAAAAAAAAAAGTCAGGATGGCCTAAATGTTTAACATTCAGAAATGAAAGATGCGTTTTGAAGCTTATAACTAATAAAAACATATCAACAAGACAAGCTGCTGCTGAATAATCAGTAGATGTATCTCATGCGACTGTTTGAAGAACTTTAAAAAACAATGACAATGTAAATATTTAAAAACGAAGTTGAAACTACCTTTAACTGCCAAACATAAATCAATGTGTTTAATTAAACTGGGCTAAAGACAGGATAGGATGGGCTGAAAAATGGCAAGAAATAATGTTTAGTGATGAGAAGAAGTTTAATTTAGATGATGGGTTTTCATATTATTGGCATGATTTAAAAAGAGAAAGCAGAGTTAAAATAAACCAGCAACAAGGGGGTGGGTCTGTAATGATTTGCTGTGGTTTTGGATGGAGAGGTAAAACTGATTTAGTATTTGTTGACATAAATATGAACTCAGAAAAGTATCAAGAATTATTGTATGATAATATGATTACATTTGGTGCATTAATGGAAGTTTCAACAAGATAATGCTTCCATTCATGCCTCAATGTCAACAAAAAATTGGGTTAAAAAAGAAAATGTTGATGTAATTGACTGGCCTTCACATAGTCCAGATTTAAATTCCATTGAAAATTTATGGGGGATTTTAGCAGCCATTGTTTATAAAAAAAAAGAACCAATACAAATCTGTAAATCAATTGAAAATTGTAATAATGGATGCATGGTATGAAATTAAGGATAAACAATTAAAAAAATTATAAACTCCATGCCTAACAAAATTTTTCAAGTAATTGTACCCAAATGGGGTGAAACCAAACACTAAAAGTGTTTAAAATACAGTGGAGCATCGATTATCCGACCCCTGATTAACCATCACATCGGTTAACCGACTGTTTTAGTCGGCAAATTTCAAATGTCTGCTAGTGATGTGGCGCTACAATATTTGGCTATGTCTTGGCTATTTTAATATAATTTTTGTTAAATTTTTGCGTGTTTTAGCTGGCAACACTGGCTTGACCATGAAAGGGAAGCCAGTGTTTAAACGAGATTTAATTTTCTAATTATGAGTGGTTGTTTGTTTTGTGAGCAATAAAATAATTTTAAAATAATTTTAACGATACAATAGCGACGATTGTTACTTTAAAAAAAATTTGTTAGGCTTAACATTGATGAAAATTCAATGCGAAGTAGGTTAACGATATACTAATATACTATACTAATAATGTATTTTTTTCATTATTTTTGGTTATCTGATTTTTTCAGTTATCTGACCAACCCGAGTCCCCAATTGAGTCGGATAATCGATGCTCTACTGTATATTTAAAAATTATTTTTATGTAATTTTAGAAAGTGTACCTATACTTTTGTAACACATCAAAAAATGAATATTTGTGAAAAATAAATTTATGACGCTTTAATGAAATGTAAAAACCTGATAAAATAATTAAAATAATGATAAAAAATAATTAATAATATTTCCAGTAATAATTTCAAAATAAATTTTGAAAAAACACAAAATTTGTGGTGTTCCTATACTTTTGTAACATACTATAGTATAATTTTCATTTCATCAATAAATATTTTAAGACTTACATTTAAACACAAAGTATCAAGATACATCTCATCATATTTAATATTTGGATGTTTTTCTGCAACTTTACGACAACACTGAAGAAAAAGACCATCAGACATCCTCCTATTAAAAAAAATTAAATAATATTTATTATTTACATAAAATTATATCCAGAGAAAATACAAATAATCAAATAAACTTGGTGTTACAGAAAATAATGCAACTATCCATTTAATTACTAGATTTATTGGTGAAATATAGAATAAATCTTTCAGTTTGTTGTCAGTAATTTGCTTTATGTTAACTTGTAGTAATAATTGAAATAATGTTCAATATTCATGTAAAAAAAGTCAATTTCACAGAATAAGCATTATTTAAAAATTATGAAATCTGCTAGGTAAAAATAAATTATTGTTTTATGTTTACTTATATCATAATAAATATGCACTGTACAGTAGATATATGTTCCCTGATTATCCAAGATTCTGCATTATCTGAGGCAAATCGGTAAATACTATTTTTCTTATAAATTCATAAAAGAAAGTTTAAAACTATAACATGCATTACAAAATAGTTTGTTTCTGATAACTTTTATCATTTAACTTCATTATGAGACAATCATTCATATTAAAATATAAGAACAATAATGCATGCATTTTTTAATTTGTAAACTGTTTAATAAAATTATTAAAATGGAACAGCTATAACTATGAGTAAAGGTTTCTTCTTCCAATACTGAGACTAGTGATTTTTATTATGTCTTTCTTAATTACCTGGAATAAACAGTAACTAAGATTTTTTTAAATTTAAAATTTGTAGCCTGAAGACGGAATAGAAAATACTTACCAATCCGAAATGCATTGTTAAATAGGTGAATAAAGTGAATTGTTTTAATGTTAGTCTCTGTTTATTTCAGATAATTATGAAAGACATGGTATAGATCACTAGTCTCGTTATTGGAAGAAGAAACCTTTACTCATAATCTATTTGTATTTGGCTGATTACAAAATATAAACACAGCAAGCCCTTAATTTAAAAGAAAAACAATTTGTCCTAAAGGAAGAATTTAGAACTTGTTTTTATTAACAAATAGATTATACTTAAAGGTTAAATCAATAAGCATAAATTATTCAATATACATTACATTATAATAATATTTTATTCATATTTATACATTATAACACTTTAATACATCACTCATCCAGAAGAAAAGTGTCACAACTCAAAAAACATAATTTTTCATGAGAAGCAATTTAAGTTTGGTGTTACATATTCAATTAATATTATCAATACAGTCATTTGTGTCATCTACCAGTTATTTCTGTAAGATAATCTGTGACACTCTTCCAACTAAAAATTTAGCTAATTTCTATTCATTCAATTCAAAATACAAAACAGAATTTTTTTGTGATGTGTCACTTTTTTTCCTGGATGAACAACATGCTTTACATTCTAAGTTTGTTACTAATATATGTTTTTAAAATTTCCAATATTCAATTTAATGGACTTTTGGCCATAGCAGACATCTTTGCCCAATTAGTCCATTAAATTGAGGGCTTACTGTGTAATGATTATTAGTAAAATTAAAAGTTGGTAAATTCAATTGATAAATTAATACAGTATCTCTGAATAGCAGACACCATTGGGACCAAGAAATTTGTCCGCTATTCAGACAAACTTCTTTTTCTCGAGTAGTACATGCTAGCAGCTCTACTGTATCTTAACCTGGTCAACATATAGTGAAGAATATGATGGATTACAAAAACATCAAATTTGCATTGGGAATGTGAATATACCAAAAAGTACATGTAGTATACAGTGGGTGATCGGTTAACGAACAGATCGCATAACGAACACTTTCGCGAAAGATTTTTATGTTCGGACAACGAACACATGATCGGATAACAAACACCCCACAGAACAAACACAAGAAGAAGCGACGTAAATTAACGAATACCGATTGGTCTTCCCTTGTCTTCGGGCAACAATTCGAAACTTTTTGGAGTGTGGGAGACGTCGCCATCGACGCTCAAGCCGATATATACCGATTGGATATTATTCCTCCGAACTTTGAAACTCTTCCTTGTAATTTCAGCCTTTTATTTTTCTGACAAAACAATTATTTTATGTATTCGTGAGACTGTCGGGTAGGCACTCGTTAAGTTTTGCGTCTGTTTTTCTTTTCGAAAGGTGAGAGTATAATAGCAAAGGTAGAGAGTGGGCAGAAGATGCCTAATGTTGCTGGGCAGTATGGCGTAAACAGGTCTACAGTAGGCTGAAGTTCAATCTTATTTAAGAAACATACTGTATAATCAAGAAGACTCAAGCAGCTAAAGGAGTAACAAAAATCACATCTGAGAAATAAAGAATATCGAACAGTTCATAATGGAACACGAAATGGATCTGACGACAGAAGAACGCCAAGAACTCTTGAATGAAGAACACCAAGAAACTCGGCGAGATATGTTTTCTTCTGAAAAAGAGGATTAATGCCGATATCTTATATTAAAGATCCTTTGAAGAAGTGGGAGGATGTCAGAACAACGGTCTTAGAATGGCATCCAAACCAGGTTAAGGCTTGGGGATTTCTGCAATTGCAATGCTATTAATTACTTACGAAAAATCCTGAAGAAGAGAGAAAAGCAATCGACATTAGACAGATTCTTTAACCCTTTCAAACAGAAAAAAAACACGACTAATAAAAACGCAAGACTATGTATGTATGTATTTTTATTATCATCAATACATATAAATAAAGGTAGTAAGAAAGTATATATTTTTTTATTTTGGGGGGTCTCCAGAACCAATTAATCAAATTCCCATAGAAACCTATGGTAAATCGATAATCGGTTAACGAACAATTCGGATAGCGAACAAAGTCTTGGAACGGATTATGTTCGTTAACCGATCACCCACTGTATATAATTAAAATATATATACAATATATTATTTATTGTTTTAAGCTGTAAAAATCTTATTTTAATTGAATCTCGTTTGAATGTCAAGTTATGAAAGTGCTTTCCTATCCACTTCAAAAGATGGGAAATATATTCAGAATTGTTACATTTATAACATCATTTATGATCTAAGCAACTAATAAAAATTGATACAGAAATTTGTCTGCTCTGCAATTATCAACTAGGTGTAACTTTTCAAACATTTTTGCTTTTTTCACTAACTGATTTATTAAAAATTACACTTCAGCCCACAGAGCTATTAAAATAGTTATGACAACAGCATTTGTTTGATGAATGTTCAAGTTCAAAGGTCGTGTTATTAAAGAAATTTTCCAACCACTTTAAAGTGTGGGAAGCTATTTGGTTTTCTCAACATTTATGATCTTAAGTTTCTTTTTCATTACTACTATACCCTGGTTCTTGTCAAATGAATGAATAATTTCAAAAAAGTTTATAGTTTTTTGGTATTGTAAGCTTAATTACAACAATAAGACAGAAGTTTAATAACATTAATATGTATAACAATAAATGGTGATTGACAACTTAACCAGATAAACTTCTCTAACAGATAATAATTGCTCAGCTTTTTACAACCTGCCCTCCTCCCTTATCCCTATTTTAATCCAGTTTTTATTTGATGCAAACAGTCAAAATTCATGGCCTAAAAGAGTATTTGAATTGAATCTTGATCTTGTTTTAAAATATTTTGTATGTAATTAATTCTTTCAGAATATTGAAAGTGGAACATTGCCTTTTTTATAAAGTTGGTTATGAATGATGGAGTTTGTTATTTAGTGTCCACTATTTAGAGCTAAATATAACAGGTGTCCTATTTGAAGGTCTGGGGATTGTAAAAATGTCAGTTAAGTAGAGGTGCAGGGGCGTGCCATGACATTTGATGATAGGGAAGCTGTGTTTTTGTAACAAGCCGACTTCCAGGGGCAATCAGTCAGTGATGGTCTAGGGTCCATTCGTATTCGTTTGTTCGATAAGCCAGTAAAAACTGTAGACTTCTCTAAATATATTTTTAATTAATAGATTATCTAACGCCCTTAATAAATAAGCAAGTTCAATATAATTAACTCTGTTATATTAGATTTAATAGATTCTCTACGCCCTCTAAATGCCAATTCTCACTTCGATAACATCTAATAATAAAAATATAATATATCTATTAGCCGTAACTATCTCGTTATAATTTTCAATATTTATTTTATATTGTGTACTAATGTTAAATTCTATTCTATTTTGATTTCCAAATTGCTTCAATTTTACGAAAGATTCGATGCGAGATTTAGGATTTTCGTGTCTTTTGCCAGCTTTATTAAAATTATTTAAATTGTCAAAGCCAAATTATTTAAATTGTCATTCCACACACTAATTTCATTTGAAAATAGCAGGCAAGCCAACAAAACAATTTTTGCATTTTTATGCATCCACAGAGCCATTTTATATCTTCATAAATTTTATCATGAAAATGTTGAACAAATTTTTTTGTCGACGTATATATATTTAATTTAGACATTGGTCTTTCTCTTTTAATAATGTTTTCTTTTTCATTATAAGATCTCGAGCCAAAACTTTTTTAAATAAATTTTCAATATCGCAATTACATTCTAAATCGCTAGCTATAATATAAGGGCTAAAATTAAAAATAAAATTATAAAAACTTACTTGTTAAAATAAAATGTGTGATGGATATACATGTACATACCTGGTACAAAATATTCAATTGTATGAATATAGTTTAGTGAAGAAACGTACATAAAAATAGCATAAGATATTCTTTACTTTTTAAATATTAAAACAATCCGCTTAGTTAAAAGTGCTCCCTATCAGTGACTTGTGGATGAAATCGGAGACGATCTTGGTAGGTGTGCGATGCGTGCATGCGTGCCAAATCCCGAGGGTGCCGATACCAGTTAATGTCTCTTTTGTCTCATCACTAGTATATCTCAAAGGACGCGACAGGGTTGTTGTAAATTTTAACCGTTTCTCATCATAGCTGTAAAAATCTAAATACGTTAAACTTAATAGATTGTCCATCTTTTGTTTTCTAACTAATTCGTTTTAGGACCAGGTGTTGTCCACGGAAATTTCCAAAATTTACAACTTTTCAGTCACTCTCGTTGAACTGTAAAAATTTCTGTCTTTATCACATCTAATACAGTATTTCGAAGAAATCAGTCCCCACTGTACTCGGCTATAGATTGGTTCAGTTAAGCTTTTGTTTAAGTAATATTCCAGCTCTTTCGTCAGGGTTTTGTTTATGTCCCCAATTCCCTAATCGCTTAATTATTTAACTACTTCTTAAGTAGAAATAAGTCGAAAGCAGTTACTTTGTACTCGAATATTTGTAGTCTCGGGAAAAAAGTGGAAAGACAAATTTTTATGACAAACGGATACATAAATCGTAAATTTAAGGAAAATAAATTCTAGAGCTTTTTCTGTACCTCGTGCATCTCTCTCATTCATTAAATTTAGTTGTAAATGATGCTACCAAAGTAACAGTTAATTTTTTAACATTATACAAGAATTGTACACGTTTTTTTCTACATCCCCTTAAAGATGGGATGTACGAAATCGTAATATCACTGGTTTAACATCGAAATCCGTGAGTAATATAAAATCGGAGAGCGGAATAAATATATCAAATATTTTAATGGATTTTTTAAACTCCTGTCAACTATACAGAACTATCGTAAAAACATACCAGTAAATTCTTATCGGTTGGGTTAAGTTATAAATCTACTCGTTATTCACGTAATCGAAATATCTAGTGGGCAGGCGGCTAACAGCCCAGAACCGGTCCTTGATAGAATTGGAATCTTTATATGTGTGCAGCTTTCACCCAAGGTCGTAGGCTTCCACCGGCTAAACCGGGTGAGGTTGGTGCTCTGTAAAGCGCATGCGCAAATCTGGCTTTTCGTAATCTGAAAATACAGGAGATTCCACTCCGCCACTAATATTCTAATATACAATAGCAATTTTTTTTTCACGTGTAGTATAGAAATTTGTAATAAGATACATAATGTGGTTATAATAAAATATTGTGAGATTATTTTCATATAATTAAAATTAATATGTATTTATTTTTTATAAAATATAAGGGAAGCGGCGCTTCCACCGCTTCTAATGACGGCACGCCACTGTAAAGGTGTCCGCTATTTGAGTGTGTCTGTTAATGGAGGTTTTGTATATATCAAACTGAACTTGATCAGTTGCTGTATAGTGAACTATTACAATAAACTGATATATAGCAAATTAATCCATTCAACCAAAGTTCAACTTAAAAACAGAAAATTCCATGTAATATTTTGAGTATTGTGGTAAATCTCAATACAGAAATTTATTAAAACAAACTGAAAGTCAATGAATTTATAACTTTTTGCCATAAGTAATTCATCAAAAACATTATTATATAGAGAAATCATATATTCTGAATAAATTGTTTTACTTAAAACTTTAATTTTTGAGTTAATTTATTTTGGGGATTGATACAATAAGAATAAATTATGCTCATTTCTATCTTATATAATAATTATTAACCATTTATAATTATATATCAGTGATCATTTTTAATTAGTAGTTATGTAAATTTTAAGATTTTAATTTGCAATTATTAAAAACTTGCAAATTAAATATGCTAAAAAATAAATTAAGTGTTTCACTTATCTCTGTTGAATACTGTAAATAAATAATATAATAAAAATTGAAAACCTTGATACTAATTGATGAATTATTGATACATTTTAAAGAGCTTTTAATGATAATATATTTTATCAAAACAGAAAAATTTCAATTAAAAAGTATATAAAACTCACATAATATTTGCTTTATGTACTGCAGTAACCATATTGCGACCATTTTGAACAGCATAATCAAAAGCAAATGCTGCTACGCGATGTGAAGCTTCTTCTGTGATTAATTTAATGCTTTGCACAACTCCATCAACAATCTAAGAACAAAAAATTTTAATTTAATATATTAATGTCAACATATAAATAAACTTATTTTTATTTTGAATAAATTTTAAAATAATATGTATGTCCAGTTAACCCTAGATCACAAAGCCTCATCATTTTTATGACACAAATTTGTTAATTCTTATTTTTCTCCTTGTTTTGCACTATCTTGCTGGTTTTTTTCTTTTTTTTTTTAGTACCTTCCTACATTGTTGCCAGGATCGTCATAACAAGTGCAAATTCTTAGGATTGTTTTTGTTTATGGAATAATTGAAACTGTCTGCGTCAATTTTACAAAACTTTGTGACTATGTGTGGTGCCTTGAATAAGGATAATCATGTTTATATTTCATGTGTGTTTTTTCTTTATATGACATAATTCATGTAGATTAATTTTTCATTCTTTAGTTTTATTTGCTAGTCAATCATCTTGTCACATTCCATGCAGAAATATTACTCATTTTATTATTTATTCAGTTGTCTGTTGGACATGAAAGGGAAGTGAATTTAAAGATGATCTCTTCATCCATTTAATTGAAAAGCTAACCAAACCATGTATGAAGAAAATACTAGAATCATACACCTTGCAGACACTATTGTACCTCTTCATACAAAATGTTTTACAGAAAAATCCTGCCATTCCCAGAGAGAATCCAACATTTGAAGATGAAATAACAACTTGTCATATCTACCATTCAAAAAAATGAACTATTTTAACACTACATATTGCAGCCAGTGCAACCACATATACAGCAAAGAACATCGTGCAAATCAATGTGTTAATTGCTACAAAAACTTTTATAATAATCATCCAGTATCTGAAATTGTATAAAAACTAGTATATTTCAACATATATTTGTTATATTACTGGCAATCAGTATTCTGACATGATAGTAATTAATAAAACAAAAAGTCATAAAATTTACAAAGCTTTGTGTTCCTGTAATAATGATTTATGTTTTGTGATCTAGGTTTAATGCAAACAATAATATAACATTCATAAAAAGCTGTATATATTAATAGTTTCTAATTAGTTACCAAAATAATGCTAAGTTCAAAAGTACATACATAGCTTTATCTAATAAAATTTATTACAAGAAAAATATCTAAAGTCATCCACAAAATTTGATCAAAACACAATAGAAAACAAATAAAAAAAACATTATTGCAATTTTGTGTGGATAATCTCAGATGCATATAATACACACCATAGTATACAGTCATACATCGACTTACACTACCCCGACTTACACGAACCCGGAGTTACGCGATTTTCAAATCTCATCGATTCGTATTTTGTTTGCACGCCACAAAACTCTCGATTATTCACTCCCCCACACTATTGTTCAGCTTAATGTTCGGATGTGTTGCGCGGAATCAACGCATAGCTACAATTTATTTTGTGCAATTTATTTCTGTTTGTTATATCTACAGAGACTTGAGAGTCTCTATGTGGTAATTTCTTGTAACCGTTAACGAACCAAAAGGCGAGATAAGATTAACGAGAACATTTATTAGCTTACATACATCCGACTTGGATTTTATACAAAAGGCATCTGCAATCGTGAACAATTGACGAAAAAAGTATACATTTATCAGATAATAAACAAAGACTCATTTTGTAAACAATTTACCTTTTGTATATACAACTGACAAGATTACCTTTCAAATTATAAACAAACTTGATCCCAAGCGGTCTTTTGATTGTCGGACATACAAAAGAAATGAACAGATGTCGCCTAACTTAAGCGCGGTTTACAATAACGAATATGATTAATCTTAACACTCTACTATGTCATCCAAACGAAGTAGAACTGATTCTTCTGCATCAAACAAGAAAAGAAAAACTTTATCTTTGGAATGTAAAGTTAACATTATTAAAGAGTTCGATATAAAAATGAAAATTTGTGAATTGGCAAAGAAGTTTGATCTACCGGAATCGACGGTCAGAACAATTATAAAAGGTAAAGAAAAAATTCTTGAAGCTGTAAAAAATGCTCAATCTTTAAATTCAAGCATCATTCGTAAACATCACAGTATTATCGCTGAGATGAAAATAATGTTAAAATTATGGTGTGATAATCAAGTAAATGTGAAAAATTGTCCTGTTGATCAGAACACGGTGTGTTCTCAAGCTAAGCTGATTTTTGAGAGATTGAAAGAGGATGCTGGAGAGGTGGCTAAAGATGAAGAGTTTAAAGCTAGTAACGGTTGGTTCAACCGATTCAAAAGTCACTGTAATTGGCATAGCATTGCAGAAAGTGGAGAGGCGGCAAGTGCTGATAAAAAGGGTGCATCTTACTATCCAGAGAAATTCAAAGCTATGACAGATGAAGGTGGCTATACCAGCCAAACCATATTCAACATAGATGAGACTGGATTGTTCTGGAAGAAGATGCCTAAAAGAACTTTTATCGTGCGTGAAGAGAAAACCTTTCCAGGTTTTAAGGCCGCCAAAGATCGATTGACGGTGATGGTTGGTGCGAATGCAGCTGGTGATTGTAAGTTAAAACCTCTCTTAGTTTATCACTCGGAAAATCCAAGAGCATTGAAAAATGATTCTAAAGCTGGCTTGCCTGTGATTTGAAAGTCGAATCGTAAGGCTTGGGTGATAGCTTCCCTTTTTGAGGACTGGTTTGGTCATCACTTCAAACCTGAAGTTGAACATTATTGCCAATCTAAACAAATTTCATTTAAAGCAATGCTAATAATCGACAACGCACCAGGTTTAACCCCTGCAACTTTAACTAATTTTGACCCACATGTGAAAGTTGTATTTTTGCCACCAAATACAACCAGCTTGCTTCAACCGATGGATCAGGGAATCATCAAAACATTCAAAGCTTATTACACGAGATGATCGTTTGTATATCTGCATGAAGCTATGAGACAAAACAACGAGCTCTCTGTTAAAGACTTTTGGAAACAATTCAATGTTTTAGATGCAGTGAGAATCATTGGACAATCTTGGAATGAAGTTTCATAAAAAACTTTAAATGGCGTCTGGAAAAAACTGTGTCCTTTTTTTTCACCATTGAAACTCAGGCAGAATCAGTGCCAGAGCCTGATGAAATTGGTAATGTGATTGAAGAAGTTGTCGATCTTGCCAGGCAAATAAATTTAGAAGTGGATAGTGATGACATTCGAGAACTGCTGGATTCCCACAATAAGGAGCTGACAATTGATGAGCTCATAGAAATGTGTGAGCAAGAGCAAGACATTGAAGAACTTGATTCTTTAGATCCAGTTCAATCAGAAGATCGAATGACGGTTGGAAAATTGATAGGCCTCAGTTTTATTGAAAAGGGGTTACAAATTTTAGAAAATATAGACTCCAATGAAGAGTGCATTTCTTCTACAAAACGAGAAATAAAAAAATTATTAGTGTGCTAGGAGGAAATTTTGCAGGAGAAAAAAAAATCTTTGAGCCGTCAGGCGAATTTGTTAGATTTTATGAAGCCTTCTACATCAAAATAACTTAGGTTTACAATTTTAATAATATAATTTGTTATACGAATGTATTATCTAAGATTTTATTAAACATTTTTTTTCTAAATTATTGTTTTCTTTAGTCTCCGGTCCCAATTAAAAATAATTTGTATGTATTTATATGCAAAATTATACCCCGACTTACGCGAATTTGACTTACGCGGTTATCGCTTGGTCCCACCTATCGCATAAGTCCGGGGTATGACTGTACTCCACAAATACTAACAATGGAAATAAAAACTGTTTAATTTCATTGATCATATATCCATTAACCATGATCATATATCCCATGCTCCAAAGTGAAGTGACTAATAAAACATGATATTTGCCAGTATGTAGTTTAGAATGTACCATCTACCCCATTAAAATATTGTTTTTATCTTTTATTTCTAATAGCAGTTATTTGTATATGTAATTATGAAATAAGTGTATCAGAAAATTAAATGAAAACTACTAAACTTCATAAGCATAAAAATTATAAAATGGCCTACTGAAGAATTTTTATCATATTGCTTTATTTCAGTTTGATTTATCAAATAATAATATTATTATATATTTTATTATTGATAATTATGAACCCTAAAATAAACTTTTAAAATTTTAATATAACTTAAATTATTTTATATTTTTTAATCTAAACTTTAGTGAGTGTTTTTAATAAAGGTAAATATTATGAAGTATTTTTTTATTCCACGATATAACATGATTCTTTAAATAGTTGACACTTCCATGTTGTGGCATTACAAATAGTGACTTCTTAAAATTCACATGTACTCACAAGCATTTTCAATAGCTTATAGCTATCATCCTCAGGCAAAAAATTCAAAAGTATTTAATCTTTGAAAGTTGGCATGAAGTGTAATTTATAGTCAATATGATTCTTATTTTTCTGTAAATTTAAGTACTTCCATCAACACATTTGTAAACCACAAGTTGAGAGACATTGCATTACCCAAATTAGCTTGGGCATCTGAATGTTAAAATTTCTAGTGTTAAAAACTAATTATATTTGACTTTTCATTAGCTAAAAATAATCAAAAGTTTGATCAAAAACCATTACTATGAATAAACTTTTTGCTTTAATCCTAAGGTTACTATTAAGTAAATTAAAAAATTTACTACTACACAAATAAAATAATTATTTCATGACTAAGTAATGTGGTTATAAAAAAATAATAAATTTTAGAATTAGATAAAACTAATAACTTTTCTTACCTCATGTTCAATGCCACTATATTCTCCTTCAGTATTTTCTCTAATTGTTACCACATCAACATCTTTATATAGTGTTTCTACCCCAGAAACAGATCGACATGGACGAACATTTGCATAAAGATTAAATAACCTACAATATAATAAAATATTTTAAATAAAATAGTATCCTATAAAAACAGCATTAATAAGTAAAAACATAATATAATAAAAATGTTACAGTATAATGATGATACTTAATTTAATATTAACAAGACTAGGAGAAGTCATTAAAGAGTAACAAAAACTATCAGAAAGCAACGAAAAAGTAACTGAAAACACTCTTTACTAATTGTATTTTATAGAAAAAAAATCACAATTTTCTGCTCATTAAGATTACAAAACACACTTTTATATTACATTTATAAGCATAATTATTCTTATAGGTCATCTTTGGTACCCAAGTAAAATGTGTTTGCTGATATGATGTCATATCAAAAGTGATGAATGACCGAGCTGACTCTGAATTAGCTTCACTCTTCTTCCTAAATGAAGTTAACATGGCAGATTGTTGTATGCATGTGTGATAAAAATGCATTATGTTGTTTATGCAACAATGCATTGTAGTATGTTAATACTGCTGGAATGTACTATAGTAATTTTTTTAACAGTCTCAACACAAATTTTGCATCATGGCATTTTTTTAAAACACCAGAACATGTCACAGCACTATATACTTACCAAGACACAATAGTTCTTGTTGTAGCTGTTTCTGTAAAGCCACAATGCATTCTAATCATTTTCTCTATTCAATGTGAATTTTCAATCTTTCACAGTTTCACAAAGTTTTCTGTAGATGAATGTCAAAAAAGCTGAATGTTGAATAAAAAGTAACAAGACTGGAGATCTCTGAAGACAACTGCATCAAATTGAAAGTGATAATTTTAATTAATGCATAAATCATCATAGATGAGATATGGATATATCATTTCATGCTAGTAATGAAAAGATCTTGAAGCAGTGTAAATATGTTGATTCTCCATTTCCTACAAAGTTTGACACCCAGCCTTCAACCAATGTGGTCATGTCATTGGTCTTCTGGGATTACAGTTGTAGAGTTCCCATGGGTATTATAAAGAAGAAAGAAATTGTCAATGCACTCTGTTACTCTGGACTATAATTATCTGGCAAAGTTTGCAGGGCAATACAAAAGAAAAAATCAGGATTATACTTAAGCAGAAAAATTAGTCAGATTTTTCTTCTCAAAATAAATTTTTTAAATTAATTCTTTCTGCCCTGAAGACACTAATAGGGCCTTTTATCATACCTGTCATGGGTTTAGCACAGTCCACAATGGAGATGGCCAGGTGTTAAAAAATAAGAACTACTAAAGAAAAGTTCTGGAGTTTCCTGAGAGCCAATACTGGATTCCCAGAGTGGCCAGCTGATATCTTTACAACTTTGATCATTAGGCTGTCAAAATATCAAAATGGCTTGATCATCTCATTATCTTTGCAATCTGAACTTGTCTCCAAGTGACTTACATTTGTTTGTTATTCTGAAGAAATATTTTGGCAGAAAAAGTTTACAGACAATGAAGAGATAATTAATGCAGTTTATCTATAGTTGATGATATATGCATGGATGAGCATAATTGATTACATTTTATCTATCTTTTAGTCTACCAGCATGACTAAAAAATAGATAAAATTTGTAGAAGTTGCAACAGATTATGTTGAAAAAATAATATTTGTAACTTCTTTTTTTATGTGTATTTGTAAAGTAATAAAATCAGTCAGATATTTACTGGACAACTCTCACAAATATGAAATGACTTCAATCTGAATGTTTCTTTATCAAAGTAAGCTTAAAAAAAGACTTAGACTGAAACTATTAAAAAAGTTATGATGGTTCACACATTGTTATCAGAGAGAACATTGTATCAAAAATGATGAAAAGAAAATAGATAACTCATAGCTGCCATGTAAACACACTGTGGGTTAATTATATATGGCTTTGCCATCCAAGACATATCAAAAGTTGGTGTTGAAGATTTGCAGAAAAGAAAATAGTCATGAAGCCAATATGAATGGGATCAAGGATTCTAACAATGAGGTATAAAATGAAAATATGTATCTAATATAATAAATTAAACAAATAAATAAAGTCTACTAATTTCAGCAAGTCAACTTTTTTTTTTCAGTCAAAATCTGATCATCTTTAGCTTAAATCCTGTGTTCTAGATAAGGATTATATTATTTGGCAATTGACAGACAGATTTAAACATTTACATGAAGAGAAACACAAGAGAAAAGATTTCTTGCAGGCAAAAAACTAAGAAATGGTGTAAAAAAAACACAATGTGGTTTGCTAATGTGCAGATAAAAGTACACTTCCAGTATTTTTGATTAATTCATCTTATAAAAGCAAACTGCATGATTATTTATCACTTACAAGATCACAAATTCTGAATAAATATCCTACTAATTTCATATTTGTCAAGATTATGGATAAAAATTTTCCAATTTCAGATATATTCTGAAAGAGTTGCAAGGCAAGATACCAAGACTTTTCAGAATGGTCAAAACTCAAACTCATTTAACAACACTATTTACCTACAGCAGGAGATTATCCCTAAGGGATTTTACTATTGGCTTTTTTTTTTAGCAGAAATTGTCATGCAGAAGGTCAAAGATTTCATTTTCAGATTGCCTCTTACCATTCATTAACCTTAATTTATCTCTAATATTCAACCATGTCCTTTAAGCTTGGCAGGGCACACACGAGGAATTCCTATGCTTTCTTCATATTCTACACAACATTTTTTCATCTATAAAATTCTCCTTTGAGACAGAGGACCTCAATAATGCCATTGTTTCCTAGATATTTAATACAGAGGACTGATTGAGGCTTATGTTTTAGTGTGTTCCACAGATTTGGATTATCCTATCCCCTCTCATTGTACCATGCTGCTTGTTCCAACTGAGCAAGTACAAAAATGACACCATCAGGGCACACATAGCATAGGACTAATATCTTATCTGATTACTGCAGATACACTCAGTAACAAATTCAACAACATAAAGCATGTCAGCCCACGAAAAATACCCAACAACACATTCAAGTTTGTGCATTGCAGAGACTTTTGTTCACTTTTCTGACACTCCACACTCTGGGTTATTTCTAGAAAAACATTTTTCAAAGCATCCATACCTTTTCTTGGCAACATTTCCATAAAAATCACCTCTCATAATATTTTACTACTTACAATCATGGTATGTATTGAGACAACTACTTTCTAACAACAGAGATCATTATCATACAGTAGAGCGTCGTTTATCTGAATCAATTGGGGACTAGGGTTGTTTGGATAACCAATTATGTACGAAAAAATATATTAATTTATCCCATGTTGAAATTTTTCTCTGTTGCTTGTCGCTTCGCGTTGATTTTTCGTCGATGTTAAGCCTAACGAAGACTATTGTATTGTTAAAAATTATTTTTTTATTTTGTACAAACAAAATAAATATATTGAAAAATATAAAAACAATAAAAAATTATACTTCAGAAGTTAATTTAGTATCAAAAACGTAAAATATTTGAGTAGCCCAAGACATAGCCAAAGATTGCAGCGCCACAGCACTGGCGAAAATTTAAATT
>NW_019385724.1:0-12953 GCF_000671375.1 Centruroides sculpturatus | reverse complement strand
ATCGTTAAAAATTATTTTTTTATTTTGTACAAACAAAATAAATATATTGAAAAATATAAAAACAATAAAAAATTATACTTCAGAAGTTAATTTAGTATCAAAAACGTAAAATATTTGAGTAGTCCAAGACATAGCCAAAGATTACAGTGCCACAGCACTGGCGAAAATTTAAATTTGTCAACTGGAATTCTTTCGGATACCCGACCTTCGGATAAACGACGCTCTACTGTACATATAAAAATTCCAGTATCTCCTTATCCCCTAAGACACCTTACTAACAGTGAGATTGTTTACTATGTAGAAGCCACATCTAGGAAACCTGAAATGCATCTGAAGAAACATACCACAGCAGTCTCCTAAAATAAGTCTATCACTGAGCTAGCTAAGTTAGCATCCCAGGAATACTATACACCATTTTCGGATGACATTTGATTCCAAATAAAATAATATAAATTATACGATAAAGTATACCCAGGAAGTTAGCATAAGCAATAACAATAAAAATAGACACATTGTATAAATGGGGGTTAGGTCAATATGAGGACACATATCCAAGATCATATCTGGTGTGAAAAGGAAGTTGCAGATATTTTTTCAGTGGTCAGAGTACACTAGAGTTGGAAAGTTGATAGGCTGTAAGCTATGGATAAAGAAGGATTCTCAGTAGAAGGTTGTGGTAATATCTGCAACTTCTTTTTCACATCAGATATGATCTTAGGTATGTGTGTGTCCTCATATTGACCTAACTCCCATGTATACAATATGTCTGTTTTTATTGTTATTGCTTATGCTAACTTCCCAAGTATATTTTATCTTATAATTGGACTGCAATTTGAAAAAATTGTAGACCTATAAATTTCCACTGTCTGTCTGTACGGCCTTCCTTAATCTCAAGAACAGAGTTAGATAGATGAAAGTCAAGACCAGATATAGAAAGATTATGGGCAGGAGACCCCGATTAACTATATATGAACTTCAGATGCAAATTGGATATCATGTTATTTCAATTCAAATATTTTTCCCTGAAAGGTATTAGATAGATGACTGGCAGGACTATTATTAAAGGAAAAGTATGATATACAAGGGCAAGGCACTACTAATTTAAGATGGCAAGCATAAATTTTAAATTAAATAAATTAAACAAAATATGATTAAAAATTGCAACCCAGCAATGTGACAATGTCACAATAAATAATTGCTCATTTATATTATTTTATTTTATTGTACGTGGTATTTATTATTTTTTCTCACTTGTTTATAATGTGTTTGCTTATTATTATTTACATTCACTTCATGACTGTCACTTCTGATGTACAAACTTTGTCCAACTTTTTAATTTAAAATTTTATGTTCTGTTCTTTTCCATTTTGTTTGATCCTAAAGAAGATTAAATTGACTTAACTGAAAGTACCTGAGTTAGAATTAAAGTTATTTATATATTGAAAGTTGTTTAATAACACTTATTTTATCACCTTGTCATCATTTTCTCATAAGGCAGGGTGGCCACTTAAATAACTTTTAGATAAAATATTTACTCCTAGTATTCATATGAAAATTATTTGAAGATATCCTACAGAAATCCTTATACTATTACAGCTCTGTAGATATTATAAATGAGTTAACAAAGATAACTCCCAGTTCATTTGTTTCCTTCTATTTGTACTAAAGCTGCATTATCTATTACACATAATATAATACGTCAACACAAAAATGTTGACTTGAAAATGTATAGCCATACCTCTGATTACTTGGATTTGATTTTATGCAACTCTTATTTCCATTGGGATAACAATTTTTATAGACAAAGATCTGGTGTGCCAATGGGTTCTCCATTAGCAGGTGATGTACCCGAAATACTTGTGTCATGGGTAGAAAGAAAAGTAATTAAGAAATATAGCAAACATATCAAATTGACAGCTTGTTACAACTTGTTACAACTTTTATAAACTCAGATATACAAAGTATATTCAATATTTAACTTTTAATAAAGTCGCTTATATAAAGAGTTTAGAATTTTAAGACAAAAATGGTTATTTGAATTTTTCTGATGAATTAATCCAAACTGGTTTCCTTTTCTCTATAAAAGCTGAGAAGCCTTCTTGAGCATCTTTTAATTTTAGATTTTTGACCATTACTTTTTCTCCTTCCCTATACGCAGATTGTATATCTTTCTCCAACTGCTCATAATAAAACTTTTTTCCTAGTGCTATAACAGATCGACTTTTGCTTAAAATAGCAGAAATTACTTCTTTGGTCTCCTCATCTAATTTATCATCAGGTACAACTTTGCTTACCACATTTCAAAGCATCAGTGCCATTTATTGCAAGACCAGTAAATAACATGTAAGATGACATTTTTCTTGGTACTGCAAGAGCCACTACAATACCTGGAGTTGAACAGAAAAGGCCAACAGAAGCTCCTGGTGTAGAAAATTTTGAATTCTCTGATGCAATAACAATATCACATGTTGCAGCCAACTGACATCCAGCAACAGTAGCTAAACCTTGTATCTGAGCAATAACAGGAACTGGAACTGTTCTAATGGCAGTCATTACTTCTGTACATCGACGAAATATTTCTTCATGATAATCCTTTCCAGTATTGGCTCTCAATTCATTTAAATCATGTCCCGCACTGAAAACTGGTCCAGATTGCTTAAGCAAAATACATCAAATATCTTTATTGTCAATATCTTCTAATAAATCAGATTTCAAATTATTTAACATAGCCAAAGATAGTGCATTCCTTTTCTTAGGATTATTAAGTATTATGGTTTTAACTCCATTTTCTTTTATTTTTAAAGTAAGATTTGATTGAGATCGAATCAAAGACTTCCAAATATTTTTGTTTAGTAAGCTGAGATATTTTATCCTTCAACACATAAAACCTATACATTCATTTGACTCATGAACATAGGTGACCATATAATTTGAAGTGATGACCATTGCATTGAAGATTTTATAGATGACAATAACAGTAATACTGTGAGTATTACATTAAATGTAGAACAATTAGTAGAAGTTTTATAAATTATTTGGATATTACTATTTTCAAATTAGGTAATACTTACAGAACTAAGATTTATTAAAAACGTATATTTATACACCATCATAGATACACTGGAAGTCATACAATAACATGTCCACCAGGGCCCACTCTAGGGACGGAGAATCCGGACATTTGTCCGGGGTGGCAAATCTAAACGACGGCATTTTGGTTGTAAATGTGACTAAATATTTATAAGTTAAATACTTAATTAATCGAAATTTATATTTGTTGACTTTTTTCTGTGGCTAAAATTATCATGCAATATACATTTCGTAATTATTATTTTTGCCTAAAAGCTAAGAAAATATTTGCATTTCTTAATTTTGAAGAAAACAACCATGAAAGAGGGCTTTTGGGCAAAAAGGAAAGCATAAGCAACAATGTTAAATTTTGTCCCAAACCTTAGTGTCACCTTAAGAATTCTGCCGATCATACCAATAACTGTAGCTAGTGGGGGAAAAGAGTTTCTCTAAATAAAAATTAATTTAAATTTTTTACGTTCCACTACCACGCAAAATCATCTTAATAGTTTGGCTATTTTGGCCATTGCACATGAAACTGCCAATTAAGTAAACTTAAAAGAGTTAATAAAAAAGTTTGCAGAACTAAAAGTGAGAAAAAAGTTTCTTTTGATTTTAGTATAGTTGATGTACTTTTGTTTAGTTTTTATAGGATATAAGTTTTTTGTTTGATTGTACAATAATACATTTTTGTAATATCATTAAAAATGCATCTAGTTAGCAATTTGTAACTAGGTACAGGTATATTTTAATTTTTACTGTTTTGTACTACTTGATTGTTGATTTTATATCATATGTTTCTCTCTAAATAAATTTAAGGGGCAGCAATTTGTCCGGGGCGACATAAATGCTTGAGCAAGCGCTGTGTCCACACAAATTAGCTGCCTTTTGCAGTCTAGTTAGACATCTTTTCACCCATTCATCATCAGGTAGAGATAGAAATCTATATATAAACTAAAAGGATATTTCAGTAGTTTTCTGACTTAGTTTGAGCTAGGACCAAAAATATGGCTCAGATATTGAATTAAAGCTCTTATGCTGTAAATGATGCCACTGAAGAAAGATTTGAGAAAGGTGAAATGGTTCAGATGTGATGGAATGGCAAAGATAAAATGCTAAGTCTATGGAAAGGCAAGTGACAAACATGTCAGGCACTCATATGCCACCTCTTTCCCTTTTTGATACTCAATCACAATAACTTGTTTTTCATTTTCATTGCTAGATTTATTGCTCATTGCAGATACAAACTTGCCTTTTTTATAACTCATTTCCTTTATTATACCAGATATTGGTATACGGATCAGTTTTGATGTTTTTTCCTGAAGAACAGGAAAATGCTTTTTAATATATCCTTCAAAATCAATTTAGATCCTCATAGCCATTTGAACAACCTGTTGCTCATCACTACTGTGAATTCCTGCTTTGTTTGCTTATTATATATTAATTAAAAGACATTTTACATTATTTTTTCAAAAAATTAGTTTTGTCAATATTGACCATAGCACCATCTATCAACTTTTAGTACCAATCTCTGTTTTTGGGCATCAATTTTCAAAAATTGCAGATGTATAAATTGGAAAAACTCTATTGAGGCAGCACTGAGTCAGAAAATCCTTAAAATTTGAAAAGTCAGAGTCCTTAAAATATGTAAAGCAAAGGCTAAATTAGACGTATAAATTCCCACTGGAGTCTGTCTCTCATTCCTTAACCTCAAGAATGGAATTAGATAAATGAAAGTTGAAATCAGATATGGAAAACTTAGGGGCAGGAGGCTCTGATTTAACTATATATAAACTTTTAGTTTGGACCAGAAATCACATTATTTCAATTTGAAAATTTTCTCCAGAACAGAGTTAGATAGATGACTAGCATGACTTGTTAATTAATTAACAGGAAAGTATGATATACAGGGCAAGACACTGCTAAAATCGAGAGCATTATGACAAAAAATTGCAGACTGGCATTGTGACAATGTCACAATAAATTTAATTACTCATTATTTTACTATTACTTCATAATGAGGCCAAAATGTGATTCTTACCATCCAATTTGTTACTTATTGAAAATTGATAGAGTTCTTGACAAAACTACCAACCAACAAAAAAAAAAAAATAAATAAACTTGAACATCCAATTGCTGATAGGTTTAACAGCTTTATTTGCAAAGCCTAGGACAAGGTGATTGCCATGATGTGGGCTACCATTACCATCACCATTAATCTGAAGGCCAACCAGTTGAATTTGGTCAGCCTTAAGAATGCTAAATTGCTACCCTGAGATCTGGATGCAAAATTGAAAGAAGCCTCACAGTACAGGGAGATGAGTTATCACCTGCAAACAGCCTGGAAAACACTTGTTTTACTGATGATTTTGTGTAGAATGCCAAATTTTAAAAAATAGCTCAACTGTATTTTAATTGAATCAATAAGCTGAATTGGAATCAATTGAACTTTTCAATTGATTCCAATGGATTCCTGCTAGTATGGAATTAATTAAGATTTCAAAAATAGATAATGAATGCAATTTCTCTAAAAATGTTATTAAGAGAATAATTAGTAATGCTAACAGACACTATACTAATAGCAATAATATAGACAAAACTAATAAAAAATCAATTAATAGTTAGTGGCAAAAATGTAGCCAACATCATACAACCTCTAATTAAGAACTTATCAATATATATAATAATTAAGAGAAATTCCACTGTTATGCAGATTGCACTCAGATAAAATTAAAATAGATAAAAACTGGAATTTGCAAAATTAAACTTATTAATAAGCAAGAAAATTTATACTATACTGATTCCACAATTCCAATCTCCAAAATAATAAAACATTATTTTAATACTTCTAAAGGGGTTATTGCCAATGCCACTCTTGTCTATTTGAGTTTTAGATGCAGACACAAATGTATTATAGAATAAACTATTTTTAGTTAAGGAATGGGGTAGTTTTAAAAATTTTAGAGCAATTTTATATCTATGTTTTAGGACAATAGCATAACATTATTACTTTAATATACAGGATGCACATGAAATTGGCAAACTTAGATATGGTTAACAGATTCCATCAATTTCTCTTCTTTCTACAAGAAATTAATAGCAAAATTTACCTACTTAAATTTATATGAAGTTTCTTTGTTTTATTTTATTTATTTTTAATTGTATTTTATTTAATTTATTTTACATATTTTACTCATGTTCTATCGCATTTGTTTCAAATTCAAAACTAATTGTTCAGAATGTTAATTTTGAATTTGTTCTAATTTATACATTCTACATTACATAACTTAAACTCTTAGAATTAATTTAAGCTGGGAATGATCAGATTTTGACTGAAAACATTTCTTTTTAATAAAATGTTGGCTTCCTGAAATTAATAAAATTTAATAAAGAAAACAGCCATTAGATTCCAGCAGGATTAAATTTAATAAAACTAAGTTTTTTGACCATATTTTAAAGATTATTTTTAGGTACAGTCTTTGCAATATGGTCAAAAATCTTATTTCTATTAAATTTAATCCTGCTGGAATCTCATGGTTGTGTTCTTTATTCAGTTTGTTACAGTTTTGATTCATTTGAATTAACATAATTTCTTTACTTGCTTATTTACAACAGTATCAAGTTTTATAATCTTTTATGATAAATTACACAAGTCTACAAAAAAAAATTTTTTTTTGGTGCCTAGGATTTTAGAACTGATTTTAACTATATTTGGGTCACTGAATCCAAATATGAAATCAGGTTTTCTCTATCAGCTCTACTTTTTTAGATCTGTGTTTTTTTAATGTACAGTGCTACATGAAATGTGCAGCTCTAATTCCAGTTTGTACAGTTCTAAATCATATATGCAAGAATTGATTCCTGTATATTTTCCCCTTTGTTAGTCTGCCATCCAGTTAGTTCCAGGTAAATCCACCAAATGAAGTAAGCATTCGGTAACGAATTGACGTTCAATGCTTCAACTAGAGTTGAGGTAAGTTTGTAGCCGTGCAGTGTCTAGATCAGTGTTTCCCAACCTTTTTTGTGCTATGCCCCACCTAAGCCTTTCTAAAATTCTTATGCCTCAGTTAAGTATAGAAAAAATTAAAGCAGGAATATTTGACGGCCCACAAATAAGACAACTCATTAACGATCTTGCCTTTGTCAATTCGATGAATGAAGCTGAGCAAAAAGCCTGGACTTCATTTGTTGCAGTTGTCAGAAATTTTCTAGGCAAACGCAAAGCTGAAAATTATGTTGAACTGGTAAACGAGATGCTTAACAGTTTCAAATTCCTTGGGTGTAATATGAGTATTAAGGTGCACTATTTACACAGTCACTTAGACCGTTTTCCTGAAAATTTAGGAGACACCAGTGAAGAACAAGGTGAAAGATTTCACCAGGATATTAAAACTATGGAGGACCGCTACCAAGGAAGATGGGATACGCATATGATGGCAGATTACTGCTGGAGTTTAAAAAGGGATTGCTCCAAAATACATTCACGAAAGTCACGGAAAAGAAGCTTCCTCAATGTGTAACTGTTTAGTTTTATTGATGACTTTTTCCTCTATCTTTGTATAGAATAATATTTGCATAATATAATAATAAAAATTCCGTGTTTAGTTTTTTTACTTGATCCATGGATTTAACTTAAGATATTGAAACATATATTTCGCTAAAATGCTATATCTTAAAAATTAGAGCTCCTAGGCAAAAACTAATGCCATATTTGAATTCAGGACATCAAATTCATATGAAATCAGCTCAAAATACCTGGGCACCAAAACCACTGTTGACCTGTGTTATATTTTTAAGGTTCTAAAAATTTCCAAAACAATTATATTATTTTAATATTTTTATACAAACAATATTAAATTTTTAATTGCTTACTGTCGAATAGTTAAATTTAATGAACGATGTCCTTTTCCTATGGGTGTTTCTAATGGACCTTTTAAACCTATCTTATTTTTTAAAACAGAATCAATTGCTTTTTGAGGAATACTAAATTTTCCGTCTGGTCCTTTTACAGGAGTAACATCCTCTACTTCCCATTCAATAGGTACCTGAAAAGTAAAATCTAATATAAATTGTCTAAAAATAAAATATTTACAAAGCATGTATGTTCACATACATAAAACAAATAACAAAAATAAACAAAAAAATATTTCACTATTTAATTATTTCTTTAACTTAAGACTATTTTGATTTTAAAAAATCCTTCCATGCTGCTTGTTAAAGTAAATAAAAAAGCTAAAAACGTTTTTTTTTTTTTTTTTTGGTAAATAGAATAGTTGGTTAGCTTTAACAAGCAAAGTGGTAGGACTTTTCTTGTTATAAGTTAATGGTGCCAAGATTTGTGGATTTCTGTTGAAACTTAGAAATTCATACAATGTCAGTACATAATTACAGACAGGAGGCACACACCAAGTTGAATGTGTGATCTCGTGATCTAACTTGATCTCGTCTCTTCCCGCCAAGAACAGCATTCTGTAGGATCAAAGTTTCTGTTGTGTTATTTAAATAATGCACTTTATTGGTTTTATCTTTATCTAATAATAATAAGTGCAGAGCCCAAATGATTACGAGTTGAAAGTTGAAATTTGGTACACAGTTAGGGTACGTCACGAAAACGCACACTAAGAAGGGATTTTTCGAAATTCCCCCCAGGGGAGAGGGAAAGGATTAAGGCTTAACACTTCCATCAATAATGGAAGTGTTAAGTAACAATGGAAGAGTTATGTAACAATGGAATTGTTAAGAGAAAGCAACGTGCAAGACGCGGATGCAGTTTTTTTCGTTTTTGTGGGAAATCAAACATATTTTTAGAACCATCTAAAAATTCTCTAATTAGTCTGGAAACAAGGGGACCCAATTCTTGCATTCTGTGAAATCGAACATATTTTTAGACCCATCTAAAAATTCTCTAATTAGTCTGGAAACAAGGGGACCCAATTCTTGCATTCTGTGACTGTAACATAATAATCTTAATCTTAGTTATCATTACTTTTGCCCAAACAATGCCGGGCCTACCTGCTAGTTCATAATAAAGCATATTACGAAAACTGGAAACATGAATAATTCATTTTAACAGGTTATGGACCCAGGCCACACTTCTAAAACACTGTTGAATTAATACTCTAACAAAGTGAAGGTAAGCCTTTTTTCCTAGAATAGTCTTTAAATTAAGTCATAACCTGATAGCTCTGATCAACTTTCAAGATGAATACACAATTTTTTCAAATAGAAAAGTTGGATAGAGACAATTATGATTGCTGGAAAATGCAAATAAAGTGTTTTTAATACAAAATGACCTTTGGAAATATGTTGAAGAACCAAAGGATGAATCTGATGAAAAATGGAGCAAAAGGCTTAAGCAACAATTACTTTAAGCATAAATTCTTCAGAAATAATTCACATTAAAAGATGTAATCATCAAAAGAAGCATGGGACAAGCTAAAAGAAATACATCAGCTGTAGAGGACCAATTACAAAAGTAACTCTTACAAAACAATTACAGTAATACCCCGAACTTATGCGATAGGTGGGACCAAGCAATAACCATGTAAGTCGAATTCGCGTAAGTCGGGGTATAATTTTGCAATTTGTGTAAAATCCAAGTCAGATGTATGTAAGCTAATAAATGTTCTCGTTAATCTTATCTCGTCTTTTGATTCGTTTCCAGTTACAAGAAAACACCACATAGAGTCTCTCGAGTTTCCTTAGATATAACAAACACAGAAATAAATAACACAAAATAAATTGTAGCTATGTGTCGATTCCGCGCGACACGTCCGAACATGTAAGCTGAACAATAGTGTGGGGGGGAGTGAGTAATCAAGAGTTGCATGGCGCTCAAACAAAAGATGAATTGACGAGATTTGAAAATCGCGTAACTCTGGGTTCGCGTAAGTTGAGGTATTACTGTACTTCAAATGAAAATGAAGCCAAATCAAAGCACAAAGGAACATTTAGACATCTTTGGAACACTTGATAAATGGCAGAAATTGATGCATGTGTTCCTGATAACTTTCTTTCCATTCTGATCCTTTGCAGATTTTCTGATGAGTATGAGAATTTTAGAGTAGCAATTGAAAGAAGTGATCAACTTCCTGAACCCAATATATTAAGAGTGAAACTTCTAGAAGAAAATAAAAAATGTGAGAGGGAAGATGATATAACAAGTAAGCAGACAGCCTTTGTGAGACACTCAAATGGGCCCACCAGTGGCCAAGCGGTCATTGTTCCCTGAACACTGGGAGTTCAGTCATGGGTTTGCATCTCACTCGGATGGGCTGGCCATGTGGAGTTTTCTGGGTTTTCTCCATGTCTCTAATGCTTAAATAGGAGCCAGTTTCCCTTAAAAAGACCTGCTGGAAGGCATCCCCCTAAACAGATTGCCCAAGTGTTGCATTGCCATAACTAAACAAACAGAGACACTCAAATGAAAATAAAGGTAAAGATCAACTTAACCCTAAGAAAAAAAAAAGCAATTCTTTTTCAAATGTTATATTTGTGGCAAACAAGAGCACAAATCCTCTGATTGTTGATGGAACAAACAGAAAAGAAAACACGACACATCTTTAAAAGAACTTAACAAAATAGCAACAATAGCTACATTTGAATCTTGTGGATCTTTATCTCAAACCCTAAGAAAGGAGGAATACTAAACCAAATGATCACCATAATTAATTGGGCTAATATTACGCTATAATTAATAATTAGAAGCTAAGTAATTTGATACTAGAAGTAGACATTAGGTGACATCTCTTATCTAAATTAATAATTATAATAATTTAATAATTTATTAAATAATTTAGAACATTCTGGAAGAAAAGAACTAGCTTGGAGCAGACTTAAACCCACAACCTCTACCAACCATGAATAGTTATATCTAAATTTAAATATGTCTGGAAACAAAGACTTGCTAGGTTGGCATAACTGACAAGCATACTGCATGGTAAGCGGAGAATGCGGGCAGGAGAAGATCTAGGGTTTTCGGAGCCTAGGACTTATTGAAGTCCAATGGGGTCCCAATTTTTGTAAATACTAATAATAGTATAAATTATCATTATTAGTATATTATTAATATTAACTATTTTTTACTATATGATAAGTGCTCATTGTTAATGAAAAAGTATTAAAAATTTATAATAATTCAATTTTTGTGGACCCTTGACACTTGGGAGTCCAGGGCTTAAGCCCTATTAGTCCCTATGTAGATCTGCTCCTGGTTGCAGGTTTAAGTCCTGCTCCAGGATAGTTCTTTTCTTCCCAAATGTTCTAAATTATTTAATAAATTATTATAATTATTAATTTAGGTTAGAGATGGCACCTAACATCTATCTCTAGTACCAAATTACTTAGTTTCTAATTATTAATTATAGCATAATATTACCCCAGTTAATTATGGTAATCATTTGGCTTAGTATCAATACATTGGGTTTCAGGATGTCGAAAGAAGGAATGGTGTTTTGATAGTGGAGTAACAGAACACATGTAGAGATGAAAAGCAATTCATAGAAATAACACAAATTAATTCACAAAAGGTGCAACTGGCCAATAATAAAACAACTCAAGCTGCTGAAAGGAGCTCAATTCTCTTGAAAACCTTAATTAATTTGAAACAAGATACACTACTTTTGGAAAATGTACTATTTGTACCTGGTTTTCAAGGAAATTTAATTTCAATCAGTAAGTATACCCAGAGACCTTATACTGTCACATTCCTGGTTAAATATGCAAGCTTAGAAAATACCAAAACTAAAGAGATTTTGGCACAAGGCATTAAAAAGGCTTTATGTTTTATGACAATATACAACAGTTCTACTCTAACTACTGTAGCCCAGAAGAGTCACTCAGAAGAAATTAATCCTAAAATGAAAGATATTCAGATACGGAACAACAGGCTTGGACATCTTATTTACAGTGATCTGAAAAAATTACAAAAGAAATGGTGGCATGGCTTGCAATTTGATAATTCTTCTGAAAAATCTCAGGCTTGTAAAACATGTATTAAAAGAAAACAGACAAGGTTACTATTTCCAAAAAACTCTTCTTCTTCAAATCATGTATTATAACTAGTTCATACAGACATCTCTGGTCCAATGAAGATCAAATTTCTTGGTGGAGAAAGTTATTTTGTCACGTTTATAGATGATAAATTCAGAAGAATCTCTGTCTACATACTGAAAAACAGAAGTGAAGTATTTGATGCATTTAAAAGATATAAATTAACCTCAGAGAAGCAAACTGGACAAAAAATAAAAATGATTAGAAGTGACAATAGTCAAGAATATCTAAACAAGGAGTTCACAAAATTTCTTCAAGATAAGAGAATAAAACATCAGCTGTTGAATACGCACCTCAACAGAATGGTGTAGTTAGACATGCTAATAGAACTCTTGTCAAGATGGCAAAGTGCATGTTGATAAATTCAGAATTACCAGAGTCATTATGGGACAAGATGATAATTACTGCCGCATACATCAAAAATAGGTGTCCTTTTAGGAACATGGACAAGACCCCAAAAGAAATTTTTACCTCAAGAAAACCTATATCCCAAATTCATGTTATAGGAAGCAAAGCTTTTGCTATAAACAATAAACCTAGAAAAAGTAAATTCACACCAAGAAGTAATGAATATATTGTCTTTGGAAAAGCATACAGTCTTTGGAAATGAGGTACAAACCAAGTTATCAGAAGTATAACGATCAGGTTGTTATAATATCGCAACCAGAACTAACAGAAGGAGAAATAGGAGATGAGAATTGTGCAAGACACGATGTTCAGGACCAAGACAATGACTCACAATGAAGAAAATGATCTAGTCTCAAAAGATAGTGAGAGCAATAGTGGATTATGGAACAACATTGATAGTGAAGCAACATTTTTAAACAGCTTGA
>NW_019385723.1:193810-195314 GCF_000671375.1 Centruroides sculpturatus | reverse complement strand
GGTGAATGTCGACACATACAAAATACGTCGGTGAAAGACCAAATATTTGGTTATATTATTATACATTCGAACAATTGCTGGTGTATGTCGACAAGCACAGATAAGCTTTGGTGAAGGTCGAAACGACACTCGAGAAACCAATGTCAACAGAGAGGCAATAGTCTGTCACCAAATCCTTTGTGGGTAGCTGGAGGTAGGACAAGGTCGTACCTCTTTTCCCAGCAACGGTTTGGTAGAAACTGCCCACTTTGTCACTGGATAGTGTTTTTGTTCTTTTGATCCCGTGAGATGGGGATTGGTTTGTCAGGTCGAGTAGCAGAGGATGAGAGGGGTCGTCGGTAAGGCATTGGCGATATCTGAATAAAAGATACCATTAACAGATCAGTTTGTAATCACGTAATAACATAATCAGTTCGTAATTTGTAAAGAAAAGTTACTTTCCATAGATGAGATTTCTTCTCAAGAAATATCACTGAGAGAAGCAGCTGCAGCTAATTCGAAAAGTGGAGGGCAAGGCTATACACACTATCATTGCAAAAAAAAGTGTTCCACGAATAAATGCAGTTGTAAAAGCAAGGGACTCTTGTGCAATTCAAAGTGCCATAACAATTTAAGTTGTTGCAATAAATAAGATTGTATAACGTTAATCACATAATTTATGTGTAAGTTTATTATTGAATTAATTTCTTTTCTGATTAAGAATGTACTGTACTGTTCGTTTTAGGTTCAACAGTTTATTTACTTGTGCTATTACTTAAGCTTTCTCCTATTTTGACATACTAAAATGTTGAATTTTTGACTTAACGTAATAAAAATATTTTTATTCAACATTCACCATCAGTGCATGCTGAATGTCGACATTTGCCGGTTTAAGTGAGAAATAATGATATTTAGCAAATATTTCGTACATACACAAAACGACTGTGTAAATGCTGACATTCACCAGATATCGGTCATTCACAGTAACATATACACAAAAGAATAAAAACACATTAATTATTGTGCAGCACCAATTGGTACATTTCATGGCACTTAATGACTGTCAAATAATAATCATTTAATAATTCAATGATTTCTACATTTTATTTGGAGTTAGTTTCCTTAAGATATTAAAATAAGCTTGGGATCCAGTGCAATTGATTTGAATAGTGACTTAACAATTTCATTGGTTCAATAATCTGTTTAACAGAACTGTTGTTACACATATATAAATAATACTAGACAAAAATAGACATTTTTTCTGAATTTTCTAATGGTAGCTGTTTTATCTGTTGATTAAGTAAGGCTGTGAGGTAGTCTTCTGAAGAATTTTTTTGGATTGAAGAGATGTTTACTTAATCAAAAAAATAGACATCTCATATAGGAAATCATGTGATAAAAGAGTTAAATATAAAAAATACAGAGAAAACTTTTTGCTAGCTAGTTTCTAACTGTAAAAATGATCAAAAAACTTTGTTTTAGGACATATGTTTATTTCAACAAGTTGATTTTGAATGATATATAA
>NW_019385723.1:176243-183174 GCF_000671375.1 Centruroides sculpturatus | reverse complement strand
CGAATTTCCTCCTACAACTTCGGTTGTTGTTCGGGATACAGTTAAGGTTTTAACAAAGTTCGAGCGAATACATAATTAGAAAAAAAAGTTGAAATAAAGTGATTAAACAAAAATTATTATAAATATCGTAAATAACAGTTCACAAATGCATATATAGAGCTATTTTTTAAAGGGGGGAAATGGTCTTCACAATTTGAAATCGATTGAACACACAGTGTTCGAATGCTCGTGTAAATGCGTGCCATCTATCATAGGATAAATGCCAGAAACCTTCACGGGAGTGTATTAAAAAACTTCCCAAAGTTTCACAGCAATCGGATAAACGGTGTGGTAATGCATGAAGGACACACACACACACACATTCATTTTTATATATATAGATTATAAAATGCTAATAATGAGTAAAATCATCATTAAGTCGAATCCCACTGGAGATACACATGACCCCAGTTATTTTCCCATCTTCTTGACTTTTAACCACCAAAATTTAGTAATAGCATTAATTCCCCCTAATAAACAAACCTCCCTGCAAAATTTCAGAAATTTTTCACTAAAAGCACAGGCATTATTAAAGTTCAAACAGGGTGAACAAAATCATGCCCCAAACACACACACTAACATCCATACATAGAGAAATTACCCCAAAACGTTTTTTGCATTTCTTGACATTTCAAGGTGTCCTAAATCCAAAAATTTTTAAATCTGGAGGGGTCATTTTTTTGCCAGATTGTCATACTTTCCCTCAGTTATAACAGCCAGAAAAGTAATAGCATTTCAATACAATATATTTTAACAAAAATGTATCATAAACCCTGTCTTTAAGACATTATAGTCTTGAAAATAGTCTTTCTGCAGATACAGAGGATCACATTTGACTAAATATTTTTTACTTCCTTGTACTATTCAAGGAAGACTTATCATCACAAACCAGAGTTCCAGTGAATTTGAGACAACTCTGCCATTGGACTGACCAAGCACAGAGTCAATTCATTGCCAGTTGCATTTTCTTTTCTACCATGAGCTAGTTCCTTATGATACCATAGCAGCAAAAATTGAAAGAGCTATCTCCTTTCAAGTCTACAGCCTCATATCATTTACTGAATGAAGTGTAAGTCAACTTTTTTGAAAAGCAAACTTTACCTATAAAACTCTTTACAAAAATAATGTTTATTAATAAATTAAACTTTGATAAACTTGCTATTATACCTAATTATTATTCTCATTGTTTGAAGCACTTCAGTTTAGCACCATACTCAGTACAATGCCAATTTCAGAGATGGCCAAATTGGAACACTAAATTGAGGTTTGACTGACTAGTATTCTAACACTAGTATATAACATGTATTCAATATGCTTCATATTGCAGATATTTATTTAAGGTTAATAATATTTCAGAAAAATTATTAATATAATTTATAATATTAAGCCAATACAAATTTTACTTTTCTGAGGAGAGGTAAAACATTAAATTTATTGATAATATGTATAATTAAAATTATTATAAACCTAATTAAGCAATTAAGTGGTAATTTTATTTTAAGTGGTAAAATATAGGATTGATCAAAAAGTTTATTTTTCTGTAAAAAGGAAATGAACCCAGCGAAACCTCAGATTTCAAACTTAATCCATTCCTAAAAGTTGTTCTCAAATTGAAACAAATTTTCCCATGAGAAACAATGTAAAACGTATTAATCTGTTCCAAACCTCCAAAACAAAGCCTTTTTTTTTATCTTTTTAGCTGTATTTCAGGATAAAAATGCCTACAAATGAAATATAACATTATCTATATCCATTTTATATATGTATATTAAAAGCCACCAATATATATATATGTTCCATTACCACCAACCAGAACAGAAACCATCACTTTTTTGTAAAGTGCTATAAATAGAGACTTGATTCTGCATGGATGAAATATAACCAAATCAATCAAGACGAACAATATTTCAGAAAATGTGGATAAAGTTCTTATGTTTCAATTGCTTTGATTTAAGTTTTGATTAATTAATTAAAATTAAGATTTCATTTTTAATTTCAGTTTTGGTGTAAACCAGAGTTTTAATTATTAATTATTTTATTATTTTTAGTTTTAATTAACTAGCTACCTAGTATTAATATTATTACTATAATACATAAATAACAAAAATTTATTAATATTATTATAATTTATGTTAAGCACACCTTTAAACACCGATTTGTGGATGTCATTTATATTACATGAATGTCAATTAAAGCAATTTTTATTAATTTATTTGATTTAAATTCAATTGTGACTTGTACTGAAAAACAATAGTAGTATCTTACCCGCATGCACATTAATTACATTGTTATTCAGATTAGATTTCAATGATTCATGTTGTGACCTCTAATGACACGAGGCAATCTCAGTGCCACAAACTTCTGAATCGATAGTCCCATCAGTGATTGGTCTGGGCCATCAACTTTCTTTAACACAGAAAGTATAGGGAATTGACCTGTCTGCGTCTCTCTAATCGATGGTCAGCTCTGCCGAATAGCTTGTTTGGCAACCAAGTTATCATATAGCAATCAGGACAAATATGATATTCAAAATTTTGTTCGTAAACCAAATTGTTCAAAAAGTGAGATGTACGAAACTCAAGGTTTGACCGTACTAAATTTTAAAAATTAAAAAGTATCTTTATTGAATTTTATATGCACCTTTATTTTCTATTACTTTAGCCCATCTGTTGGATAGATCCACTATCCTATGTGCATAAAATTCTGGGAATTTTTCATCAAAAAAACATCTAGGTGGTTTTTCATATCATATAAGTTACTGAACTTCTGTGAAAGCTGTTCTGGAGAGATTAAAGTAAGTGATAATCAGAAGGTGCAACATCAGGAGAATACTGAAGTGGCATAACATATCCCATCAAAATTCCAATAATTTTTCCTGAGTGGTCAAAGATGCGTGCAGCCTAGAATTGTCATGCTGGAAAGCCATACCTTTTCTTCTTGCTAATGTGAGGACCCGAACAGGGGTCAACTGAGAGGTCCGAATTATGGGTGTCGATTTAAAATAAAAAGCTCCTTTTCAGACGCTAAGGAAACGGATTAGGTGTCTCGAATGAACAATGCAATTGTTTTTTTTTTGTAAATTTGTTAAACAATGGAAACGGATAAATTCGAGGAAAACGCGACGAGAGAGAGGAATCATATTCAGTCGCAACGTTGACCTCTCCCACGCCCTTCATTAGGTTTTGAATTGTCACCAGGTGACTATGAGAGACCAATGGAGAGGCGACGACGGTTAAGAAATCTATAAAACCGTGCGACTCAAGGGACAAAGGTTTTTGGTTCATAATTCTTGATTCTTGGTGCTCCTCTCCAGGATTTTTGTGATCCTACTTATCAACAGCGACCGATTCGTCAACTCCTGTGACTTACTGTCGCTCTCCCGTGACGTCGTGATTTGCACGGATTTGCCTTTCACCAGAGACTTTCGCCGAAGCTGTGCCGCACGCCCCGGGGCCGTCAATATCAACGTACGACATCGAAGGACCAAACGGAGAAAGTCGGACCCTTGAAGGAACTTTTAATTTGCTCCCCGAGCTGTGTTACGTTGAAAATTTGAAGAACGTTGTAAGAATCTTTTGTTATATTATAAACGGGTTAAAAATGGTAAACCTGTCTCAGAAAGTCATTCTGCGCCCACACGACAGAAAGAACCGCTCAGCTGTCGAAAAACCCTCACCCTAATCGGCTGACCTCACACTAATACTGGATGTTTTTTGATGGATGCCTTCAGAAGTATCAAGTTGAGAAAAGTTCTCTGAATTGAAAATTGATTTTGAGGTAGCAAATGAAAGATAATTCCCTGCCAGACTATCAAATGCTTAGCATAGTCATTTTTGAATATGAACTGACTTTTGACTACATTACAAAGGAGTCAGTTGAATTAGACTGACTTTATCCATAATCTTTTTCACTTCACATTATTATAAACAATCCATTTTTTGGTCACTAGTAATTAATTGCTTCAAAAAGAAATTCAACTGATTAAATTTCAATAGTGAATCACATACAAATATTCTATCTGTTAGATTTCTCTCACTCAATTTACATAGTATCCAAACATCATAACACAATACATATCCTAAGTTAAGGATTGGTTGCTGGCCATTCACACAAGTGATCGATAATTCTTCTGCAATTTCCCTGGTGGTGTAATGTAAATTCTCTTAAATTAATGCAGTGATCATTAGCTGACGTCTTTCAGATTGCGATGCATCTTCTAAAAAAATTTCCCTGTACAGAACCTCTTAAACCGATTTTCATAAACAAGGACATTGAGCTTCCTCACAAACAACACAAATCTTTTTTATGTAGCTGCAACATTTTTCTTTTTTTTTTTTATGGAAGTAAAAGGCATAAGATGACAAAAATGCAACTTCAGATTCTCCATTTTTAAGTCCAAAAATTAGAGTATAATGATAACAAAAGTAAACATTTTTATTTGTAATATACATTACAGAATTTTACATTAAAACCGTAAAAACAATTGAATATAAATTACCATTAATGACCATTAATTGTTACTAGTGTCATCTTATGAAAAAAAAAAAAAATGAAATTTTGCATAGTGTTGGATCAATCCTATACTATGCAATTATTTATTAATTAATAATTAATTGACAAATATAATTGTATTTGCCAATTAATTCTTTTAAAAAAGAATATTTACATTATATCTTTGTTGTTTCTAACAAACTACAAGTTTTAAATGCAATTACTGAAATCATAAAACAATACTATATTTTAAAATACTGTAAGTAGAAAATTTTATATTAATACAATAGTTACGCACAGAAAAATGTTAAAAAAGGGTAAAAAGTATTTAACAATGTAAATGCATATAAATAAAACTAGTTCTAGTACTATACTTATACAAAACTGGTTCCATTATAATTTAACAGGTATATTAATAAAACTATAAACAAGCAAAATTACAATGCTTGTTACAGTAGAGTAATAGCACTATTATATTTCAAATGACGATATATTATGGAGTAATTCCTATCATTAATATTTGAAAATATTGTAACTATTTCCTTTATATATTCTGTTTAACAATTCTGTTATATTTATATAAATATCTTGCTTTAAATAACTGTAAAATTGTCAATCTTCTTTTTTTAAATAAAGTAAAAAAATATAAAATGACCAAAATCATTTTTACTATGCAATTATTTAGGAAATCAGTCAAAAGAAATTTTTAGGCAAATAAACAAAAATTTGTTCTGTCCTTCCAATCCAACTTTCACCAGAGATCAAGAACTATTCATGGATTGTTAATGTGATTGATGAAAAGTTACTAAGAAAAACTGTTGCAGAGTACACTTGTACTGAGGAGGAATCAGAACAAACTCGGATCCAAAAAGGATATAAATAAAAAGATCTGTGAATTAAAATTATCTTCTGAGTGGTTCTTGACCTCTGATGAACATCAGATTGGAAGGACAGAACAAATTTGTTTATTTGCTTATAAACTCCTTTACAGTGGTTTCCTACATAAGGGATCTGGCAAATATCGCAGATTTTAGCTTTATATTTACTATGCAACTTTGCCATTTACAGGTAGCCCTCGGTTTATGCCGGTTCAATTTACGCCGATTCACAATAACGCCGCTGCGCAATTCGCCATTTCGAGGTGTAATTCCCCGATTTTCCCTATGCCAGGCTGATTTTCATTTCAGTGTTGACATATTTATCGAACCGCGACATTGTACATTCGTTAAAACAAAGATTTTTATTAAATATATTTATTTTTTCTGTTTAATATTATTGGTATGTATATTTTTGCATTAAATTAATATTAAAATACTAAACGTTTAGGCACCCACAAGTCAAGATATTAAACTTAATAGTCCAATAAACGGCGTCCGAATCCATAGTGCCAATGAATGTATCCCGTATCAGTTCATTCAGGAAAAAACCTTACGACGCAATAGCACTTCCGGCGATCACAAATTATTGTTGGTGAGACAAATCTACTTCTCATTGGCCAGATGATATTTCTCTCTCCTTAGCCACCTTGAATTTTCCCGCTCAAACTGACCTTATATATGCGCTACGGCGACCGGTGGTCGACCAATCAGTGTCTTCGCTCGTCCGTAGCTCTACGTCGGGTTAACGTATCCTTTCAACTAAGGAAAGTTTGACAGATGAAGTTTGTGAGTTAGACAATGTTGGAAGCGAAGTGCAAATGTAAACAGGAGCATCATATTCGACCATATTCCGAAATTCTTAATGAAAGAAATCAAAAATGTAAACAATTAAAGATAGATACTTTTTTCCGAAAAATGTAAGAAATTCGAAACTAAAATTTTTAAATAAAAACATTTTACTTTATTTTATGATAAAATACATTTTAAAAATTAAAAATTTAAACAAATAATGTAACCAACACCTTATTGCTTGCTGAGGGAGTTTTATTAAAAACGAACGTTTTCGATCCACTTAACGGATCATCATCAGGCTCAAATATATGAAAATGGAATACATCATAAATGGAACAATAAGTTCAAAAATATCAATAAACTGATAACATATCAATTAATAAGAATAAAAATAAATTGTAAACGATACCAAATAATAAATAATATACTACAACGACTAAACATTAATACTAAGTTTCCTTTAAATCAATTAAATATCATATTTCAGATGATGCGCTACTTGTAAGCTTTTTAACGGCAAATTTCCAAGCCGAGGGAAGACCTTCCGCATCCCTAGCATTAATGCATCCGTCTTTAAGTTTGCTCCTGTATATCTCCATTTTTTCGGCCGTCCTCGCCAAAGTTGGTGAGTGTACTTGTCTCACGACTTCTGCTTCCTCCCATCCAACCAGGGATCCTTGGGCCTGCGCCATCTGGGCCAATATTGTCGTATTAGACCCTTTTCTAGCATC
>NW_019385723.1:139216-170294 GCF_000671375.1 Centruroides sculpturatus | reverse complement strand
ATATTAAATTATATAGCAAAAAATCATTTGCAATTACAATACAATTATTATATAGTTACAAAATTTTTCATGATTAATATTTATACATAATTTATTCATTATTCAAATAAATATAAGTGTAAAAAAATTAAAACCAAATTTCTTCTTAAATACAATAAAGATTTAACAATAAACTAAAATTATTCTGAATATACATAATTTAAATATCTGCTTATTAAGAGACAAAAATTTCAAAATAAAATAAACTTGTGATTATCCAGCTTAATGTGGAGGACAGCCGAGCTGAATAAGGATAAAAGTTGGATAACACGGAGATTGAAAATATGGCATTTCCTGTATAATTAAGCATGTCAGTGTATCCCATATGTGATAATGTTTGAATTCAAAATTTTCAGCAAAAGCAAGCTGGTAAGATATCTGCAATTGCTATTTGTGGAATAACCATATGTTTTTTACAAAACATTTGTAATCATATTTTTACACATTATTATTTAATAATAATATAATGCATTATAAAATTATATTATTTTGTACTTGTTTACAAAAAAATACTTCTTGACATGACTGACTGGACTGGTTAATTGTGGGCAGATGATCATGAGTCTACTGTATTTAATTTTGGAAATATTTTTTCTTCAACAGTTTCAGCCATTATCCTTTATATTCAATTTATATCTGATTATTCTAAATATTTTTAGCCTCTATACTATTTTGTCAAAATAAAATAAAACAAAAAATCTGGTTTATTTCATAATAGAAGTAAGAATGCCACTTTAAATACACTTGTAAAAAACAAGTGACAATATATTCAATTTGAATTTATTTGCTATAAAAATGCTCAGTTGGTTAGCTAAGTGTTGATAGAGCATCCAACTTTGCAAAAATATTTTATTTGATGATTGTCAAACTCATTACAAAGCAAAACTGTTGTTTATCAATTATTCATTTTTATTTTAAATTACATAAGTATAGTCTTAAAACTTCAGATTACCACCTCTCAGATAAAAAATAAATAATCCTCTGAATAATAAAACAAACAAACCAAAATAAAACCAGGGGGGGAAAAAACTTTTGTTTTGTATTATTCAACAATTACACTGAATCTGTTTAAGATTCAAATTTTATTCTTGAACAATATTCATAAAATTTTAATAATTTATAGGCTACATACTAAATGAAATATTGTAATTTAATTAAAATAAATAAAAATATTAATTATGTAGATTACATATATTACTAATTTAATAACTAACTCAAACCATCTAACTAAAACATATTACTTTTTCAAAAAATTTAATAAAAATTGATGAAGGGAATACAGAGTTACAGCCTGTACAGTCCTAATGACAAAAATAGATATCTTTATCCATAAAAGATAAATCAAATTACATTTATAATCCAAAAATAACATGCTTATCCCCATAAACTTGTATATGACGTGCTTATACACATTAACCCTTTCTTTTCATTAACTGCATATCTTTCTATACTGTATGACACTTACAGAATAAACTCCACATAATTTACTACTATTTAAATTGGACAATGTCTTATATCCTAATAACGCAGCTAAATCCAATACTAACACTCAATTCATATAATATAAATAGCATTGATCTTTCCCCAAACCATACATAGCAAACTTTATACCTAAAGAAATCAATGACAGCAGGTCTCACACTATCCGTGGTAAACAAGAGTATAAAAACACAACTAGTTGTGTATAAGAAAGAAAATATAGTTGTTTGAATTAATATTTTAAGAAATTCATATGTAATATTTCATAGCATATGCAGAAATTGCTTCACTTCATTATATTTTTAAGGTAAATAAAGTATATTAATGTTTTTCTTTGCAGCATCATTCAATGCTTGTCAATCTGACAAAGAAACTTTTATAAAAGATTGAAACTTGATAAAGATAAAGGTAAGAATTACTTACAGGTGGAAACCTGGCATTATATTTCTTTTTCTTACTCGGCATCTTTTAATCCTAATTATAAAGAGTACAAAATACTTTCACAGTTACTATGTGCATAGGCCTATATCTTGGCATTCATCTTGTCATTTATTCTATTGCTTTCTTTATATTTCAACATGGAAATGATATTTACATAAGTTTTGTTTACGTTAAATATTTTCTCGATAAGTTCTTCGTAGCAATATTTTATTCTTTATTTTTTTTTTCTTCCAGTTCAAACTTTGAATTTTATTTAGATAGCCTCACGTTCCTCAGAAATTTCAATCAGCGCTATCTGGTGAGCAAATTAAAAATTTGTTTTATTAAAAAATTAAAATTTATTTATTTATTTTTTTATAATTTTTTTTTTATTTTTAAGAAATTATAAATTTTATAATTTATTAATTATAAAAATATTCATTTATTTAAAAATATATATGAAATATATAATAAATGTGTGATATAAATTTTAAATGTAGGTGTCGATATGATAAACGATACGATTGTTGTCTTTTATTTAATATTTTAACGAGATAATTAGATATTTATTGTTTTTTTAAGGATAAAATTCTTATTGTATTAATCATAGTAAAATTATTTTAAATCGCAATTTTCTAGTTTTTTTATTTATTTATTAAATAATTACATAGCGCTTCAAAAAATAGAATAACATAGATAAAAAATTAGTCACTTTTCGGTAATGGTTGAGAGATCGCTAAAATCGAAATTCAATTAAAATTAATATATTTTCTTGTTTTATTGTTTCATTTAAATAAATGTTTTTGAACTTATCCAAGAAATATATCAAATAAGAGCGAATATTTCTTTAAATTTAAACCTTATTTCTCTTATTGACGAACTATAATAGAAGGAATCCAAAGTTTAGTAACACGATAGAAAAGTACCGGATATTTTGCATAATAATATTTTTAGAAATATTATCTGTAATGTTATTAACGTTACATCCTGTGTATTACAGATATTTATAAAATATTATGTATTTTATTTATATAATTTCGTTAATATTTTAAATATAACCAGAGTCGATAGATATACTGGTCTCTCAGCTACCAATAGTGCTAATGCTATGAAAAAGAGTAATGAATATTTCTGCCATTTCGAGCGCTGCAATCGCTTTGCGGCGTAAGTTTGGCTTGAACATAGGGAAAATCAGCTGTAAATATTTGAATTTTTTTTAATATATGAAATTTTCTCGTTTTTAAGTCAGATATTGTTTTTGTCCTTTTTAAAGAACTGCTTGTAAATACTATTTTAACTCTGTTTTAAACACTATTTATTCGTAAATGTCGTTAATATTTATAATTCTATTACCTGTCACTTTCATGATTTTAGACTTAAAATTGATTAGACTTCATTTTTTGCTTACAATTTGTGTTCATTTTTAAATATTTTGGAAAGTTTTCGTTATGGATAAGGAAAGGTGGTAAAAAGTTACAGTTAGGCCTGTATATACATTATTAATATGGGATGCCTTGAGGATTCCCCAAAACTCACTCAATCAGGAAGAAAAAGAGTTGATGAGAATTATATAAATTTAATTATAGAAATGTATAGAAATGTTAAATCAACTGTTAAGATAAGATAGATTAAAGCATTACAAAAAAAAGGGATTTAGGAATTAGGATGGCTTTGGCGTTTTTCAATGTATATTTTTTTATTTATTAATATTAGGTGAATTATTGTAGTTTGCAGTGAGGAAGAAGCTAGAATATATGTTATTCGCAATTGATATTGTCTTTATTAATGAGATGGAGAGAGATTAGAGTTAAGCCAAAAAAAGTTAAGAACAAGTTAGAGAGGGGATTAAAAGTCAGTAGAAAATTTAGCTATTGGATTTCAGATATGAACTGTTAGAGGGGAGAAAGGAATTAGACTTCAGAATGAGTTACAAAATGTAAAAAATGGACATTTCAACAATTTAAGGCCATATTTACGGACAGTATTATTAAATATTGACAGTGATAGCAATGACAAGGAGTCTAAAAGAATGACATGTTACTGTGGTTTTAGTCACGTATATAGGCCTATACAAAATAAGGACAGATGTCAGTTAACCATCAATAAATCTTCATTCATATTCTACTTTGAGCGCAGAATATCTTATAAATTACCAAAATGTGTAAAACCAAATTGTGTGTCATAAGAAGTGTAATTTCTGATGTCAAAAATATAAAACTATATATTATAATATATAGTTTTATATTTATAAAATTGTATATTATAATGTATAGTTTTATTATAATATAAAAATCTCTCAAATATATAAATTATATCTCAAAATTTAATTGCTTCATTGTGGAGTTATAATTCATTTATATTTAGCATTGTTGAAATAAAGTTCACAACTACTTTATTTAGGAAGAAAATTTTTTAAAAAATGCTATTCTTAAGCAGATACGATGCCTCCGGTCCTATTTCAATGGAAGCATTACACAGTTACAGATACAGAAGAAAAATATTAGTAGCAAGAAGTGATATGAGGCTATTCAGAAGGCCGCGGGTGGACATGCTTGCGCGTTAATGCGGTCCCGGTCGTAGGAAACACTACAAAACTCTTCGGCTCGTTACTTTGAGCGACATATTTTTTTTTGTAAATAGGGAATAAGACGAAACGCTTTCCTGTTTACCATAAAAATAGAGTAATGGAATCATCCAGCAGTTCTTTACCCCAAAGTCGAAACTTTTGATAATTACATGATTCCTTCATTTTTATGAAACAGTTTAAACGCATCATCCGTGTTTTTCAATGAAAATATCATTAAAAAGTTTTAGCATTTTGTAAATATCCTTTACATCTCTGTTGACAAAATTTCACAGAGAAGATTAAGACATAAGACAACTCTAGTGTGTATATCCAGTGTACTAGAGCACCTTTAGCCGCCACTCGGAAACATTGAGTGACGTTTCTACTTCCCAGGACGAGGACCTAGGGGTTGGATTTCGGAAGCATTGTTGATGTTATGTGACGATGTCGTTACTGTAACGAAGCGCGATAAGTAAATGATTGGATGCGACGAACAAACTAGATAATGGTTCAATTGTAAATGTTACGGCGATGGGTGTTTGTAAGGATGTGTTGTAATGAAATTGATGAAATCGTCCAAATAATGAAATTCGTGCTTCTTCGCCCTTAATACAGTGGAGCCTGGGTTGCGTCGTAGACCAAACACGTCGATGTCTTTCTATCTTTTCGCCATTCCTCTACAAACACCGCCGTTACGTCGTCAGTCTTTTTTCTTAGGTCATCTTCTATCTTGTCCATCCACTTCTTTCCAGGTCTAAAATTCGTTCCGATTGATGGATTACTACTTACCTGGCACCGAGAACAGCTTATTGTACTCCAAACTGGGTCAGATAGATTGTGTAATCTGTGGTATATCTGTTGCTAAATATCTAACAATTCTGTAATAAATGTAATTATATTAACAACTATATCCTTGCATTTGAGCTCCTGGGATTTGAATTCATTTCAGAAGAAAGTGTGTTTCCAGGCGCTCGAAGTCCGGGCCCTGATGGGAATATATAAATGAGGATGTTTGTTTATTTGTTTGTTCGTTATATACTCCTAGGCCGTTCGACCAATTGTTATGAAACTCGGCAGTCACATTTACATACTTCTGATCAATATAATATCGTACATCCCACTCCAAAATATTTATTGAAGTTCTGTAAATCAATTAATTTCTTTTTACATTCAATTTTCTGATTTACACGTAGCGTTATCTGTTGGCAAAAAATTTAAGAAAATCATAAACTAAAAATAATTCTTACAAAAAAGGTGTAATTTAAAAAATATATATGTGTTACATTCACTTAATTACTGTGTCAGATAGCATATAGCACCACGAGTCAGATTTTTTTCGTTTCTGAACGATAAGCCGTGTTTATTTATGTAGCGAGAGTATAGCGAAAATGACATCACGAGCAGCTATCGCTATACGTCACTGAATTATAGTTTTGAAAAGCTTTCCTCTCGAGCTAAACACGGATGCCGTAATCTGTCATTTAATTCCAGTTACAACCGAAACTAGTGTTTTACTTAAAGAACTATAATACAGTATTTAAATAAAGATGTATACGAGTAAATAATTGAGCATTTCTCTTTTTGAAAATGTGAGCAAAGTAAAGAGATCGTAGATAGATAATTATGTTTAAAATATAGTATTTTCTTATTCTTTAGATAACATTCAGTTCATTTTATAAAATTTAATCCTTCTTAATCTTTCCATAATGTTTTTATCGACAGTCTCTTCGACTTTTTTATTTTCGCACTACAATATCGTTTACACACAAGCGACCATTTTATTTTACACGTGTAGCTGATGTAAAAGTTGCTTTATCTTTGCTGCAACAATTCCTTGCAGCAAACGTTTAGAAACGGTCCGTTACATTATAGCGCTTTATTTAAAAACGCTCTACTGTGTAGCGATCGAGCAGCGTTGCATAAAGACGCGACCATATTTTCTTAAATTTCTATGGCTATTTAAATGTATAAGAGGATGAGCTATGGTTTTCCTAATTATATTGTAATCTATGGTTTTCCTAATCATATGTAATAAAATAAAACAGAAAAATGCAAATACATCTATAGTATTTATTAAACAGATCTATACAGAATATTATGTACAAAACTTTCATTCACCATATGTAGCAATATAAATTAAATCGAAAGTAATTTTATTTTCGATTTAATTTATCTGCATTCTCATCAGTAATTTCAAATTATCATCTTATTAAATTTTTATAAAAATTTATACTTTTTCTTTCTTTATACATAATATAAAACTAAAAAAATGTACTAATAAGATTTTTTTGACAAACAGTAGAAAAAAAATTACAAAATTCCTTGAAAACCGCAAAATTGCCTACCAACCAAATGGAAAAAACATCATCTATCCGCCGCTAAGTGATTCTAGGGTCAGCTATCGGCTATTTCATACTTCATACATTAACTCTAGAACATAGCTCAGAAACCAGTATACGTGGTATCTATCGACTCTGATATAACAAATCGCTTTGAAAAAGTTATCCGATTTTAGAAACAGATGACACTTCTAGTTCCTCCATGCTATAGTGAGTTGGTAGATTTGTACATCTTTTTCCATCAAAAAGTTTATACTTATTTCTACATCTTCCCGGAAAATGTCTAAGATCTAGTTACGTAAACCCTGAAAAATTTCTGTAAAGGCTACCTCTACATATTTAAATATTAATAATATAAGTAGCTTTCACACAGTATTTTATATTGGACTAGATGGGGTTGGCATTATAAGGCAACGCAACACGTGGGCGATCTGACAAGGAGAGTGTCTCCCATGAGGTCTTTTGTGGGAAACTGGTCTCTATTTAGGTATTACTAACGTGAAAAAGGATTTTCTTTACGTTAGTAACACCCAAACCCGGAAAACTCCACGTGGCAGCCCGTTGGTCAGGCGCGAACTCATGAATAACTACCAGTGTTCAGTGGTTTTATCCACTCGGTTACTGGTGAGACAAGTAACGAAGTCATTTTTCGTTCATGCCAGTATTCAAAGATTTTGTTGCTTCACTATGCTTTAAAATAGATTTTGTTGCTTCACAATGCTTAAAAATAGATTTTAAAAAGTCTCTTTCATGAGGATGAATCAGTAAAAAACAATTAATTTTCTGTTTCTGGAGAAGTTTTTTAAAAGAATGATTACTTTTTAAAAATTGAGGTCTTTGACTCGAACCCAGTTCTTCCAAGTAGTAGGTTGCAAATTACAGTAATGTATTAAAAAATAATGTACTTATTTTATTAAATTGAAATTAAAATAATTATATTACTTTAATATACTAAATACAAAAAATAATCATATTAAAAATAATACATTAATTATTATCCTATTACAAAACATGTTATTAAATACGAAATACGAAAAGAAACTTCGATCTGAGTTGGAAGAAAGTTTCATTTCACCAATCATCAAGCGTTAAGCTTAATTGCACATCTGCTATGGAAAACCAAGAATTTAAATCGGCGAAGAGAAGAATCGATCATAATTTCTATAAAATTTTATTTTTAATATTGAGAATCACTCAATTAGTGGGTAACTTGACATTATTTGGTAGCATGTAACATTCTATAAAATCTTAAATGCGAAATTTCTTTTTATACATATACATTCGAACGACTATATAACGAATTGCCTCCGAGAAACGCGTAAAATTCATTATATAGAAATTTTATTAAATAGAAAATGCAACAGTAGTGAATTTTAAAAAACGTATATTCAAATTCCCATAAAAAAATCATTGGAAACATAAATTCGTTATGTAGGGTTTCAAAATGTAGAAATCTAACATATTTTCTACTTATGGTTAATAACAAGCTCTTTTTCACGACCACGGATTCAGGCCTATAATAAGAGATGGCCTCATTCTTCAACAAGCCTGTGTTGAGAGGCGAGGTTTGACATATCTGTATCAAATCTCCCGTACAAATTTGAGGATCCAACCCGAATTCGTACTTGGACCCTCATAATAACAGGCTGACCCCAAAACAGTATGCTTTTTGTAAAAATATTAAAACTTTAAAATCGAGACATTTTTCAGTCTTGTTGGTTATTTTTCAATGCGTAAATTGTTCTGAAATTATTGCAATAAACTTAAACATTAAAGGAGCACATGTATAACATCAAAAAAAAGTTCGAACGCGACGGTGCTATCCCAGATAGTTCAGGCACAAAGTTCAGTAGTTAAATGGGATGATGTGGACATTATCAAGCCAATGAGATCCCCAACATTAGCGGAAACCGCTGAGAAAATAGAGATTTATAAGAGCAAATTAGAGGAGACTTGTATTAACGCGCGGGACGCAGAGGGCCTTCCATCGGCCTGGAAGTATGTTATTAAAAAATCTGCCGAAAACTCATAATTTTCACGTTAATTTTATTGTATTAGTTGATACTTATATTTAGTAGTATTTCTGAGTTTATTTTTATTTTATTCTTTGTTTTTATTATATACAGTAAAACCTGTCTACGGCGACCACCCACGGTTCCTTAAAAAAGTGGTCTTTTAGACAGGTGGTCGTCCAATACAGGTGGTCCTGTAATAACGTATTTTGAGCACTTTTTAGCCATTTCTACTAAGCAAAACTCGAGGTGAGCAAAAATAAGCGAATTTTTTCAACGATAGGGCTATATTGGTATTGTATTTTATTCTTATCGGATAACCCGATTTACAGGAGTCGTCATGATATTATAAGACAGATTTAATACCAATATTTTAAAGATTAATACAATACTCGCATTTTCTCGATTATAATGCACACTTTCTTTTTTCCGACTTAATTAATTCGACTCGGTTCTTTTCGTTCGCTCCTCAGTTACGTGTATTACGTCATCAATATACAAGCGCGTCCTATCTCTCCATCACTTTGCTTTTGGTTTTCGTTAGTTTAATCTTATTTTAACTTTAAAAATACTGTATTTTTTAATATTTAATATTTTCTTAATTAATTAAGTACAATAAGAAAAATTATTAATTAATAATAAAACGATTTTATTATTTTTTCTCATTATACGATTTCATTACAATCGCGGAATCGAAAAAGGAAGTAAAACTGATTTTTGCATTAATGCGTTTATTGTTTTTTGAATATTTTGCCTGCGAAAATTACTTGGATATTATTTTTCTAAAAATATCGTGGAAATAAGGTAGGTTGATACAGAAACTATTTATCGCACGTGTACTGTATATGAGCTTCAAAATAAATAAATAAAAATAGATTTTATCAAACGATGAGATCAGCCGATTAATTGTATCGTGTACAATATTTTACACCCCCAAGGAAAATACTGTAGGTCTAGGGTAAAATAAATTTTGTTTTCCCACAGTTAAACTTCGCCGCTAATTGCTGTTGTGATAACTTTAATACGATCTTCTAACGACAGCACTTTGCATTTCGGACATTTTCCAACAAACTGAAATGAATTTCCTTTGTTGCTAGACTAATTTATTAACACCTGCGCCTAATTTCGAGGGTGGGAGAAGTGCCCGGAATGGGTTCGAACAAGAGTTTAGACTAATTTATTAATTAGGAGGGGAAAATGTTGTTGAGATGGGTTCTTACAATAGTTTAGACCAGATACATTCGCGAAAGTGGTCGCTTATTACGGATGTTGTATGTTGTTTCGGACCAAAAATCGATGCCCGCGGTCGCGTTACACAGGTGGTTGTTTAATACAGGTAACTTATACAAAGACTCTATGGGTAAACTATTCCGTGCCAGAAATTTTTGCCCGTTTTGACAGGTGCCCTTCGAATGCAGGTGGTCGCCTAAGCAGTTTTCACTGTATATCTTTTTTATACATTGCTGGTATATTATCCTTTTAATCCGTTGTCACTTTTTTGAAATTTGAATATTTGTATTCGATCTTGTGGAACGAAATCTTCCAATTGTCCGTTTTCAACCTGACGATGGCCTATGGAATAGGTCGAAAACGTTTGTTTTAATTAAACTTTATAATTAAACTTTCTCGACAACGATAAAGGTGCTTGGTTATTAACTAAACATTAACTGTTACATATTCTAAAATACATTCCAAAATTTGGAGAAAATAATACAACAATGTCGACCTTAACTTTAATTATTAAATATAATGAGTTTCTAAGAACACTTCCGCTTTTATTAATTGGATTTTGCCAGTTACTGTTTTATAGAAAAAATTAATTTAAAAAAAATTCTACAAACGAATTGCATAACATTCCCAGCTTCACCGGGAAAATTTGTAACATGCACTTTTGTCGGACTCAATTTTCCAAAGTTGCGTTGCAACAGGCTTCGCCCCACTTTGAAGTTGCTTTCATTTAGAGTTTAGCCGAATTTATGATGGTCATACCAAATCATACCGATGTCGGAAAGAACGGTCACATAATGAAAAAAGAACCATCTTAATACTCACAGGTTCAAATCTTAGAAAAAGAATTTTTGTGACTACTACGATTAAATATGAATTATTAAATTTGTGCTTGCATTTTTTAGTTTAAAAATAGATAATCAATAACATTTCTTTTCAGATATTTGTAATTTGTGAAATCGCTACGATCGAAGCATCGAAAACGTGCGGCAAATTCTTCACACAATCTTTTATATCTACCTGCATAACCGCTGCAGTGCTTATAGTAACATTATTGTTAAGTTTGTTCTGCAAAATACAGAATTGTCTCTCACAATATTTGATAACGGTATGAATCAATATCTGTTTATAATTCAATTAAAATATCGTAACAGATTGAAGGCCGGCGCGATTATGGAGTTAACCTGCTCGAAATCGTCGAGCAGGTTAACACCATAATCGCGCCGGTACCAGTACCTGCGTTGAAAGTTCAGAAAGAGGATTTCATAAATTATGCTGTTTTGAAATCTATCAAAATGTTTTTATAATTTAAAAACCTAATACTTTCTAAACATATAATGTGGGTAACTTGAAATAATCGTCGGGTTGCGGGTTCGCCATCTCTGGTCTAGGCGGTTAAAGCGTCAGCCTACTGCTGTGGAGACCCGGAATCGAATTTTAGTGTTGAAACCTCAGGAATTTTTACATCGGGCTTTGTTCTTTGCCATCCGGCCGCCCCTATTGTAGACTTTCCAAACTCATGATTAATGTTCCTTCTAATTTTTTTTTTTTTTNAAAAAATTTTTCTGAGCATATATATATAAAATCTTATTTTTTTCTATAAAAATTAAAATAATTATAAAGTAGAGATTAAATTCATTTTAAAACATACTTTTATACAAATTATTATCTCTTGCCAATGATTTAATGTATTTAATTGAAATATACGTAGCAATAATCATGTTGCAGATAGAGTGAGAAATAAGTAAACAACAATTCAAATCGGTGTGCATGCTCTCCTACGCGGCACAAATTCTCGTGCGCGGCCGCGCAGCCGCGCAGCTTAGAGGGAACATTGCTCATGATAAACATGGAGAAAAGGCCTTGGTGCCTACAGGTAGAAAATATTTTTAAGGGGTTCTCTAAGCAAAGGTTTAAAAAGTTAGACTATCGCATGCAATTGTAAAAATTAGATAAATTGAATCTTTAAGTTTTGAATATTCTTGTAACTTATTTACAAAATACTAAAGTTTAATTAATTGAAACAAATTTTTAAAAAAATTTTGTTTGTATTCCTTTAGATGTTTGTGATCGATGTGATATTCACTTTTATATTTGCACACTCCAGCCTCTTCGTAACTTTTAGTATTAGAAATTGTGAAAAATTCAGATTTGAGAAAATTTCTGCGTCCGTAAGTTTCTATATAAAATATTTTTAAAAATTAAGTTGATAAGTGTACTTATTAATGTATTATATTCTATACACAAATAGATTTTCACTATATTGGAATTTTTATGCTTCTATATTTCTTCCTCGGCTGATTTGTGTTGGTTCCGTTCAGTATATGAACCTTATCAAGATTAACTTTAATATTCTTATAAACTGTAATTGTTTCATTGTTATCATAATTTACTGTATTTTAAAAATAAATATTTTAATGAAATATTAATTTATTTGTCTTTGTGAGGATGGATATCAAGTCACTGAACAAATCACTACTTGAATTTCGAATCATCACTTGGAATTGTACAATTTTTTTTTATCTGTCTAATGAAATCCGTGGGACAAGCGAAAAGGGAACACTTTTGCACATGCAAGCTTTTATAAAATATTTTTTTTTATAGAAATTGGATTTACCGTTTTAATAAAGAATAAAGTCTATTCCACTTTCAAGTTATTTGCAAGTGAAATGATGCAATGATGCAAGTTCGCGATACACTGTAATTCGCGCCAATATAGTCTACATCGTTTAGTACATATAGGACTAGGCATATTGTAGATTAATTAAACACAATAAACTCTAGATAAACCAAATATATTCCCATTTATGTCCGCTGAAATATATCCTTTATAAAACGATCTGCGACCTTTCAAAGTTTCGGAACCACTCTTCTAGCGAGATGTGATTAGGAGAACGAACAATATATTCATTCCATCTCTCAACATCACACGGTCGAACCCGTAACGAAGGTTTTCTTTATAGAAACTTGGCTTTTTCTTTCTTTCTTTTTCTAGCAAAAATTATGATTGTATTGCTTCATTCTAATGCAGGAGAATTCTCGTTCTAACGCATTCTTCATTATGAATGATATAAAGAGAAAAAGAAATAGAATGGAGGAAGATCTTTTAAATTCTGTCTGTATCATTAAATCTAACCTACAGTCTAATAATATGAAAGCTCAGTTATATAATCACAACTGAACACCATAAATTAATGAAAAGTGAAATTTTATATAGTAATAAAGAAAAATAATAATCTGTTTGTGTTAAATGAAAGTAGAGATTTCTTTCTTCTCTTTTTCTTTATTTAAGGATTTTAGTTTGTAATTTTTTAATAAATTAATAATATAGTAGTGTTAAAACAATTGTCTACTTTTAATCATTTGTTTTTGTTTCAGTTTATTAAAAACAAAATATAATTTCAAATTTAACTGTATTTTTTACTTAAAACGTTTCGACAAGCTGTGAAGAATTTTGATAGAGTCCGTAAAGAATTTAGTTTCAAGAAAGTCGACAACATGGCCACTTGCAGTCGAGTTTTGGAACGCACCCAATGAGAAAATAGTGTAAGAGTGACGTAAAATGTATACTATCCTTAAGAAACGAAGCATCTATTACGAATTAATTAAAACTAAATGACTGTATTAAAAAATAATATTTTCTTATTACAATATTAATACATTTTTCATCACAGAAGAATTTAAGAGAGAATTATAATTATTCTCGTAGCCACACGAGACGCTTCGAAGTAGAACAAACGACAGAAGCGAAAAGAAAAAAAAAAAAAGTGAATATTCCGAAAATTTTATCGAAACGAAAAAAATTTAATACATTCCCAAATTATTAATAACACTTCAAGAATAAAACATTTAATCCGTGAATAATTTTATTTTACAATTTTCTTAGCGAATATGGTACATTGTCGCCAACAGAAACGCACGCATAGAGAGTAACCTTAAATCGACTTCTATCGATTATTTAATTCGTAGATTAAGATAAGATAAATTTGGTTCCAAAGAAATATATTTTAATAATTAAATATTAATATAGCGAAATTCGAACAGGTAAAAATTATATAAGTAATTTCTTTTTACATAATGGCCATCGACGGTTGATCGAATGTGTTTTTATCTCCAAGGCATATCTTCGGACCTTTGTCAGTCCTCCATTTATTAACTGTCATGGTTTCCTCTCATCGCAAATTTTGAATTGAATTTCTAGACGATAAAGTGAGTATCGGTTTTTATTCTAAAATGCAAATTAATCGAAGAACTGGTTAATTAATTAAGCAAGCCTTCTTTAACAGTTGTATGACGTTTGATTAAATAACAATGAAGATGTGTGACGTCGATATTGTTAGGCGCTCGCGATCAAATACACTAACAATCGCTTAAACAAGGCTTACCAAGTTTTTTTTTTTTTTTTTTAATTTATTGTTTAATACGTAAAGTAATTCACACAATTAAATTCTTGTCGATTCAAATTTTGTTATTGCTTATCGAGTTTTATGTAAGGCTGAATGTAGCATTTACTTTATAAAATCCCCAATTTACTTGATTAATTAATAAACACGCTTGTAAATAAGCTTAATAATTATAAATTGTGTGATTATTTTGAATTGATTTTTAGTAACTTTATATGAAATTTTTTAAAGATTTGAAAATTATATGTATTTTAATTAATGTTATTATTTGATTAGAATTAAGAGATTTGATTTTTAAACGTTTAAGTGTATTTAATTATTTGTTTTCTTAAAATGAAAAAGCTGCTGGATATTTTTTATTTACATTCTTCTCCTGTCACTTTTGTTCTGTGTAAAAAGTAATTATTATAGGTTGGGAAACACCGTTTTTAAATTAATACATATCATAACTTAAAATAACTAATATGACTAATTAAACACTTTAATTTTGCAATATTTACTGAAGTATGGCTTTGTCAAAGATTTTAAAGGTTTTCGGCTGTACCTGGCGCTTTTTGGTTACTGACCGTGGCGCTTTTTCCTGCTGATGTATTGAATCATTTAATATGAAAAAAACTGGGATTATGGGTTATTTTAAATTATATATTTTACAATAAATTGTATGTATTGTTTGAATTCTGCATAAGTTGTGATAAGTGCTGCATTTGGGTATTTTGAAAAAGCTCTTTTTGACAAGAGGGTACCTAATACTTATAAAAAACTTTGAGAAATGCTGATCTAAAATAACAATATTTTAGTTTGTACGAAATTTTTTCTGTTATTTGCTATGAATTTGATTTTTTAACAGATTAAATTATTTTTAAGTTTTATTGCTTTATCTTCCATAAATTATTTATTTCTAACATATTGAAAATAATTTTATTTACATTCAAAAATATTTAAGATTACAATATAAAACTATATTCTTTTTATTTATCTTGTTTGAAAAGTGCATCTAGAGTAGTTTAATAAAAGCTCTGGTTAATGAACCTACAGTAATATCTCGACTTATGCTATCCCGACTTGCGTAACTCCGGGTAGTCCGGAAATTCGCGTGATTTTCAAATCTCGTCGATTCATCTTTTGTTTGAGTGCCACGCAACCCTTGATCACTCACTTCCCCTACACTATTGTTCAGCTTATGTGTTCGGATGTGTCGCGCAGAATCGACACATATCTACAATTTATTTTGTGTTATTTATTTCTGTGTTTGTTATATCTACGGAGACTTGAGAGACTCTACTGTCATCCAAATGAAGTAGAACGGATTCTTCTGCATCAAACAAGAAAAGAAAAACTTTATCTTTGGAATGTAAAGTTAACATTGGCTATGTTCGTAAAGTCGAACGAGTTAAACGAGAATGACGTCATCGTTATTCCTATTTCGTTAGACTTTTCGAACTATTCGTTACTAATGCGTTTAACTCGTTTGTCTTTACGAACGTACCCATTATTAAAGACTTCGATACAAAAATTAAAATTTGTGAATTGGCAAAGAAGTTTGATCTACCGGAATCGACGGTCAGAACAATTATAAAAGGCAAAGAAAAAAGTCTCGAAGCTGTGAAAAATGCTCAATCTTTAAATTCAAGCATCATTCGTAAACGTCACGGTATTATCGCTGAGATGGAAACGATGTTAAAATTATGGCATAATAATCAAGTACAGTAAATGTGAAAAATTGTAAAATAATATAGGCCTAATTTGTTATACATATGTATTATCTAAGATTTTATTAAACATTTTTTTCTAAATTATTGTTTTCTTTAGTCTCCGGCCTCAATTAAAAATTATTTGTATGTACAGGCATACCTCGACTTACGTCGGTTTCGAGTTACGTCGTTCCCGATTATACATCGCTTGTTAAAAAAGTATATGGAAAAATAAAAATCAAGTTTAAGTCATTTTATTCGACTTTACGTCTGTCCGCCACAAATATTGAAGTCGTAATATCACTAGATAAACGTTTAAAGCACATAAAATCATATTAAAATATATACAAGTATGTACTGTATTTACAGTACACGCATTCGTAAATTTAGATTACTTTTTTTGTACTATATTAAAAACTAAAATTTATTTGTTTGTAAGCTTAAAATAGATTTTTATTAACCATATATTATTTAAAATGCTTTCCTAGTGATAAGTAGATTCGGAGACAGGTAAATTCGACTTACGTCGTTTTCCTGGAACCAATTAACGACGTAAGGCGAGGTATACCTGTATTTATATGCGAAATTATACCCCGACTTACACGAATTCGACTTACGCGGTTACCGCTCAGTCCCACCTATCGCATAAGTTCGGGGTATTACTGTATTCAACTTTGATGTAATAGCATCAAAGTTGAATACTCTAATATTCTAATACTTGAATATTCTAATTTTAAACTTAGAAGTAAGAATTAGTAGATATTACATAAAATATGTTTCTTAAATTGGCTTAAAAATTATAAGTACAAATTTCTTTCAGTAGAAAACATTTTGAAAGAAATCTGTTTTAATATTAGTAAATTATATGAATGTAAGAATGAAAATAAAATACATTTTAAAACATAATCTTATGATTTTAACTTTTGACAAATGTAAACAAAGTCATGTCAAAAAGCAGAAAGAGATTAACCTTCATTGCTTATAGAAAAGACTAGTTGTACTCGGCCACACATTGCTGTAGCTCAAAATGTATTTATTATAAATATATAACACTCCCTGCAGAAAGAAATTTCGAAAAAGCCCTTCTTAGTGTATTCTCTTGACGTACCTTATTAAAACACAAAAAACTGCATCTAAAATAGTATAATAGAAGCCGAGTTCTTCACGGTAAGTCTTAATTTTGTCCCTCTCCCCCGCGGGGGTGAATTTTGACATCTATATAACATACAAGTTTGGACACATGCCCTGCATATCTTGCTGATTGCACTGTGCGGTTACCTATCACCTATACATACACATTTTGCCCCTCATCACCCACTGACACCAAAAATATAACACTTACCTAGATGATATCTTTTAATTTATATGAAGATTTAACAGAATAATATACAGCCTATGTCTACCCTGAAGGCCCATTCTAAATACTGGTGAAAGAATTTTTGAAATTGGATGAGTAGTTTTGGAGATTACCTCCTACATCCAAACTTTACCTCTTTATAATATTAGTATAGACTTGATATGTCATTAAGAAAATTGTCTTAATTTAAAATTTTTACAGGTAACATTGAATAGTTAATAATTTTTTAAATAAATTCTTTATAATCATCAGTACGCTAACCCCTGTATAACACGGGAATTATGTTCCAAAAAATTGCCGTGTTATGTGAATCCGTGTTACACGAAACAAAGAACTAGTACGAAAAGGGGGGTTAGGTTCCAAAAATGAAAAAACATGCTATTATATTTTCATAATTAAGATAAATATCTTTATTAAAATTTTCTTAAGTGATACATATTAATATAAATTAAACAATGTTTTCTTCATCATCACTAAGCACTATTAACCGAGGGCATTTTTTTTTTGGCAAGATATCCTTATCCTCTGAGCATTTTTCTGTATTATCTTCAGATCCATGCTCTATCTTTTGCAAAAAATATGTTATTTTAGATTGCTTGCTTTTAATTAAAAGATCTTTATAAATTTCCTTATATGGTGCTAAGCACTTATGAAGAATAAAGCAAGTATGGAATAAGGGAAAACATCTGGCAACAAAAATCAGAAGCGTCAAGATCTGGCAACAAAAATCAGAAGCGTCAAGATCTGGCAACACTGAAACAAGTTTTGAGAAGGATTACTGCATCAACAGAAGGCGGAAAAGAAAATTTACATACTTAAGTACTAATAGTTCACAAAAATAATAATTTTCGCGAACTATTAGTACCTAAGTACTGTATGTGAAAATTTATTATATTTTATGTTGTACGAGGGTTTTACCCAATTTTTGAACTGTGTTAGAGTGCATTCGTGCTATAAAAGCACCGTGTTATACAGGGGTTACCTGTACATAATTGTCATATATTATTATTTGTTTCTTGTTCCATTTCTAGTTTATGATGAATGAAAAAAAAATTGCATTTACTGTATATTCATATACAACATTAATCTCTGCATTTATAGCATAAAAATTTAATACATATGTAAGAACATTACTAAAACTCACCACTATGGTACTTCTAGCATGGCAACAACAAACAAGTATCTTTTGTATAAACAAGTGTGCTACAGCAAAGTTTTGGGTATGAAAAGTGGCCACAACTGTTAAATGTAATTCGTTTCAGTTACAATGATCATTATCATGCTGGATGATGCATTTCTTGTAAAACTGTTCTAGGAAAACAACAGAATGCTGCAGCTGCACTTTGGAAATTTTGCATCATAAGAATTTATGCCAAGGACCATTGACTCCACAGGCTCTCAGGAGAATGATTACTCCATTTGAGGAAATTGGACACCTGGAAATTCAACCCACTCAAAGGTACAAAACCTTTCATTTTACTAGTCAGTGAAAAATGTTGTAGGCTCCAGTAGTGCACATCCAGTGTCATGGTGGTTGGATGTATTCTATAACACAGTGTGGAAGGCACTGAGAAAGTTGATGCATTATCTGTGTAAGATCAGCCACAACCAGCAATTGCTTGCTGTTGACAGGGAAACCTGACTGACCTTTTTGTTGACCTTCCTTGTCAGAATGGAAATGGATTTGTTGTGACCATGGAAAATTCTGTGGAGCAACAAGGCATATTTTCATTTTATTTGGAATGTTGAATAGTTGTAATTGTTGCATTTGGACCAATGGAAACATCAATTTATTTTCTAGCAGATCCTACTGCACTCAGTCCAAAGTTACTGTCTAATGTTGATTCATATCAACATTTATCATCGGACTATTCTTCTTCAAAGTAGTTAGTATCAATGGATTAGTAGTATGATCACAAAATACCAACAGATACTCAACATTTTTGTTGTATCCCAACGGCAACAATGAAAATGCCTTCAGTCAACCATTTTCACATAAGATGGAGTGCCTCCAAATATTAGATTCTGAATTCAGCAGTGTTTCTGACAATATTTCACTGATATCAGTAATCAGTAATGTATTTCCTATGGTCTGGCCACTTTGTCATCAGGACCTTAATCTATATAATTTTGGTTTTGGGGCACTTAAAAAGTATGGTTTTTCAAAAATATGTTGAAAATTTGCAGTCTTGAAAGACAGTAGCACACTTTAGCACATAAGAAGCATTATAGAAGATTAGTTATGATTGACCATTGATGTTCATTACCTTCAGGTTCTACATCTTTAGAATGGGGACTGTATTGTGCAGTATCTCCTGCATCATTAAGGTCTTTGTAAATTATGAATGTTAGAAACAGTTGGGCCTACAGAAATTTATTGTTGTTTAATTTATATATGCAAGTTTTTGAAACTTATTGGTGTCATAATTGCAATTAAAAAATTTTTGAAAATATGTCAATTATAAATATGAACTTTCTAGGTTAAAACAGCATTCGAAGCTATAGAACATTATAATTTGGAATGCTTAGTTATTTAATTTAGTTTTTCCATTTGAAAATCTGATGCAAGCTGCTAAAGAAAGCTAAAAACATTTGTTTTGTAATAAAAATTTGCTAGAAAAAGTGAGAAAGGTGATCTATTGTGGCTTAGTATATATAAAACTTAATGAATTTGTTGAAATATTTTATCTTATGTTAACTGAAACATTAATCAAAAGTATTCTGAGAATAAGTCCATTTTAATGATGACTATTTAAATTAGTAGCTATTGTTTTAGATAAATTTATGTCTATTCTTTATCCTCTGTTACAGTAAATCAGTCCATTAGGACTGATGAGAACTGCCCCAGTTTAACAAGGATTTAAAAAAAAGATACAAAATAGCTAAATAAATTATAGAACATATAAAATTACAATAAAAGTTTTCAGATATAAAAAATTTGTAGAAAGTGTTTCAAAATAGTCTGAAATAAAGTACAGAAGAATAAAAATATATTGAAAGGTTAAACTTTAAAAACATGAGATATGAAACAGAAAGAATATGAACATCTAAAATGGAAAAATTATGTAATTCTAAAATGTTTATACTGCACTGTATATCAAATCTACAAATAAAAGTTATAAAAACTGTAGGACAAATGCTACAATAAATGCTTAGTTATATAATGTAGTTATTTAAAATAGAAAATTTTCTATTTAGGGATTTTACTTATCTGGTTTGAATTCTGAATCCCTCTGTAGAAAAAGGATTTAGATAAATATAATCTGAATTTGGGAATTATCAGACAGATATATTATTCCTAGTAGCATGAGTAGGGACTTCTAAATTCCAGTTATTAGCGTAGAGGTAACCATTAAAAAAGTTAAAAAATAATACATAGTCAAAATATAAAATACTAGCTGCAAGGACCCGCTTCACTGGGTTTTTATTTGTATGTAATATAGTTTTTTTTATATATATAAAAGACTGTTTTTCTAAGTAATCTAGAATCTAGCTACAAGGACAAAAAGTAACGATAGTGAAGATTAAGATAATTACATTATAGCTAATCTTACCCGTTTTCACAGAATGCAAGAATTAGGTCCCCCATTTCCAGACTAATTAGAGAATTTTTACGTTTAGTCAAACGAACTATTTTCAACGTTTCTGGAACGTTTACAATCGTTCTATAATCGAACCAATATTCGAATTTTATGTTCGAATTTAATTCGAACAAATTTGAACAAAACATTCAAAATATCTACAGTAATTAAATAAAGAGAAGTCATTAGCTAACAGCTGTGTGTTGGTCTACCGCTAAACTTAAAATTTATATTTTTCGTGCGGACTTACAGAGACCTTATAATATTTATATATTAACAGCAGTCATAAAAAATTTAATTAAAACATTCGAAATAGAAAGCCACTTTCAACCACTTTCAGCCTCATATCTCCCACACCCTTATAGGTATCGAGACACAACCACCCCTATGCACGAATGGAGACTTGGGGCTACTACCACATACAAACACCATTCACGTGCAATGTGTAGTTTTTGCGGAAAAGTGAAATATAGGGACACACACGTCCATTTTTATATATATATATAGATGTTGGGACAAAGAGGATGCACCAAGTCTTGATCTGGCAATCTTGCCAGAACTATTAAGAGAAGTTAGACAATTTGTTAAAAAGAAGATATAATTTATCTATCGAATTTGATATTTTTAGTATAGGAGCAGCAGTAGACAAAATGGGTAAACAATGATCAATAATAGATTGAACATTTACAAAGAATAAGATCTAAATATAACACATGGCATCAATATAACTTTATTTCTCCTTATTGTATCTCTTTTAATAGCCAAATTTTTTATTATCTTATCAATATGTTTAGAAAATGTTAAATATTGGTTAAGAATGCCTAGATCAGCAATAGTATCAACATAATGGGAAGTTCAATGATGTAAATTTGACAATATCAAAAGAGCTCAGCAATTAAATAAACAGAAACAAAATACCTTTTTTGCCGAGAAATACATGCCGAGCATGGAAGTTCATGGTTAAGAACTTTACTAGAAACTTGGACCAGAATTAATACATTGGAAGATTTATGTTATTTTTTTGTTTTATTTTAATTTTATATATTCTTTTGTTAAATTTTTTGATTTAAAATTTTTATGTTCTATTCATGGAACATTTACATTCCATTTTCGTTTTCGACCTGAAGATGGCCTGTTAATTGAGCTGAAAATGTTTGTTTTTTACAATTATATGTATTTCTCAGCAAAAAGGTGTTTTGTTTCTGATGTAAATTTGGTCTAAAGGAGATTTCTTATTAGGTCAAAGCATTTCCAAGATATTTTATCAAAATTAAAGGAAAGAGTAAAAGCTTGTAGAACGTTAATTAAAATGCAAACATCTGTTTGTAAAATTGTGAGATTGACTTTAAAACTAATGTCATCAACATATCAAATAATAAGAGAAGCTAGATTTTATTATAAATAACATTAATATTCAGTACCGGCATTAATTCTGGACACTTTTAGTAGTTTTTCAATTTTCCTTATATTCACGAATTTCATATGACATTTAATATTTTAATCAAATGATGATGTATTACAATGCTTTCTGTTGAATTTGACACCATAATTTTGGAAAACTAATAAAATTATTTAGTTAAACGACAGTATTAAAGTAATGCTTTATTTATAAGATTTCATACAAAATACATGTCATGAAGTAAAACAGTTTATTTTTAATAATTTGTTGGAAACCTTTTCCTTTTATCGCTGCCTCAATTCTTCAAGGCATTGAATCCACCAGACATCTGAGATATTGTGGTGTGATAACCTTTATGGCTTCAATCAACTTCGTTTTGTTACTGGGATTGTGGTATGACACCAACACTTTGTCTTGACCATTCTATTTTTATATTGACTTTAGGTCAGAACAGTAATATTTTAGTTCCCCAAATGACTTCAGGCAACAACTGGCTATATGAGATGGTGTTCCATCCTGCTGAAAGATGTATCACTGATGGTCGCCTTCAAACAAATCCTCGATGTGGATAGCAGTTTTGTATCCAACACTATTTCCTGGTATTTTTTGCATCAATTTTGCCATCTGTGACAGCAAGATGTGTAATACCATGTCTGGCCATGCAAGTCCACACTCTTATACTTTCAGGATGCTTCATGGTGGGTGTAGTGCACTCAGGCAAAAGGTCCTCACTGGCTCAGTGATGAACAAACTTCATTCCATCACTTCCAAAGATACAAATTTTTGTCTTGTTACTCCAAATAATCTTTCCCCAGTAATCTTGTGTTCTAAACTCAATCAATATGTTTCTGTCTTTGTTTTTTGTTGAGGTATGGCTTCTTTATTGATGTCTTTGCTCATAGACCATTGTCACACAACTTTATTTTAACAGTTCTGTCACTAATTTGCATACCTGATGTCTTTTGGTGATCTGTGATGGTCTTGTAGGGACAGACAACAGATTCTGTGCATATTATGCACAGTTATTTTTGGTTTTCTATCTGTTCTTGGAGCTGTTTCTGTCAATCAAGTTTCAGCAAGTATTTGCAGACACTTTTTACACCTGACTTTGTAGCTCCACCACCCAATTTAATTGTTATTTCTTTATATGTGTAGCCTTTTTTTCTTTGCCAGCATGGTCAGAGGCCAGTCAAGATACCTGATATTATTAAAAAATATGAAATTAATAGAACTAGTAATGATATATGCCTTGAATTACACCCAGCAGACATGCACAGCTATGAAATAAGTTTTGAGTATAATCTCGAAACGAACAGATACTTTCAGTTGATAGTGTACTGTACATATTAATCTTCATGTCAGTTATATATGTTTGGCATGTTAACTTATCAATTGTCAGGGAACTTGTAAATAACTTAAATCACTTACCTTCTCCATGAATAAAAATTGTAATCAGTATTATTATATCATTGTAAGCTAATATTTACATTCTCTGTGTATTAAAATTGTAATCAGTTTTTAATATTATTGTAACCTTGCAATGATCAAGGTTGTTAATTTCCTACCCGTAAGTGATGGGTTTTGCATACTACTTGTAACCAGATTTTTTTTTTTGTAATTGATATTGTATAATGGTTTTGTCAACTGTTGTAATTTTGGTTATTAATAATTTCCATTGCAGTGCTCTGAGGTCCTAAGTACTTTTTTCACCTATACTTTTCCCCTTTTCCTTTATACTTCTCCCTTTAGAACATTTCTTTCAATCTTTTCTTCACCCCGTTTTTTTCCTAGTGGGCTACGTTTGCAAAAGCAGGCAACCCTTCTTTCTTTATTAGAGTATTAGAGTCAGCATGTTTTGTTCTGTTACAAGCCATAATTTCTGTTTTTATTACATTTACATAACCTCAAAATTCAGAGATCTCTCTTGTCAACACAATAGCTGCTAAAAATGACAAAGCTGTCAGATATGGTTGCTCAAACTCTCCTGATTGAATACTGAAACATACCCATAAATTATCCTGTGATTGGATAAAATAAACACATGACATTCAACATTGCTATTCCTACTGAAGAAGTTAATTCAGAAATTCTTATGTAAAAAATTATTACTCCTTCTAACTTATGAAACTTATATTTATGCATCTTAATTCAATATATAATAAGATTAAAACAACAGTATAGCAAAAGAGCATTTTTTGACCATACAAATAAGAATGTTTTGAATTAATGCCAGTACTGTATGTACTGAACTTGATAAAAAATAGACCGCTAAGAACCAGGTCCTGAGTTATTCTGCATATAGGAGAGAGAGGAAAAAAGGTAAAATCATCAAATTTGATTGTAAAAGTTTCTGAGTAAGAAATAGAAGTTTACCAGTTTACAACTCTGTGGTGATTACCATAATGGTTTGTCAGTTAAATGTGAGCAGAGTACTAAGTCAATAATCTATTTGATATCAATATAGATAGTACATGAAACTTTTGGACAAGACAACTAACTCAATAACCTAAAACCAGCAATGAGAACATTCTCTTTAAAACACCAAATGTTTTTGTGACCGAAGGGTCGGCACCTCTTTGGTGCCCTGTCAGGATGACACCACCGCGTCTCGGCGGACACGGAAGCCGCGTTATTTAGGTCACGCGAGCGGTCGCGTAACGGAGCAATCAGAGTCGAGATAGGAGNTGAAACTTATATTTATGCATCTTAATTCAATATATAATAAGATTAAAACAACAGTATAGCAAAAGAGCATTTTTTGACCATACAAATAAGAATGTTTTGAATTAATGCCAGTACTGTATGTACTGAACTTGATAAAAAATAGACCGCTAAGAACCAGGTCCTGAGTTATTCTGCATATAGGAGAGAGAGGAAAAAAGGTAAAATCACCAAATTTGATTGTAAAAGTTTCTGAGTAAGAAATAGAAGTTTACCAGTTTACAACTCTGTGGTGATTACCATAATGGTTTGTCAGTTAAATGTGAGCAGAGTACTAAGTCAATAATCTATTTGATATCAATATAGATAGTACATGAAACTTTTGGACAAGACAACTAACTCAATAACCTAAAACCAGCAATGAGAACATTCTCTTTAAAACACCAAATGTTTTCTTTCATCTTGAATGGACATTCTGGGCTAATGTTCAAAAACAGAACTACATATTTTGAAACAAACAGGTTCAAATATGTGGCTGCTTACTGATTGGTGGAGATGACTCCAGCAGAGAACCTGTGGATATATCAAGGTTTAAGGGGATGGAGACATACTTTCCATATAGTTGGGAGCTTGAAGTTGATAACCACTTTTTTTGAAAGCCACCTTGTATATCTCCATAAATTCTAGGTATCAGAATTGTGCTCTATTGAATCTTTTTTGGACTCTGAACTTGCAAAAGACTAGTGCAAGTCAAATGATGTTAAAGCCACAATGTTGGTAGGAGGAGATTTTAACCTCTACAGATGAATAAAGAAGACTAAAGACACAATACTCAAAAATTTTTAACATTGCAGAGTATAAAGATATTGGATGATAGGTATTTGGTTCTTTCTTAGGAATGGCAATAATAAATGAGATTTTTCCATTGAGCACGAACAAAAGTTTTATTTATTATTTTGGTGAGTAGCTGCAATGGGAGAAATGTTCTTATAAAAAAAAATTGAGGGAAAAATATCATCAGGACTATTTTAAATTTAGATTTAAATAAGTTGGCTATAAAGGGCAGAAGTAGGATAAAACTGGAAATAGTGAAGTTTATTTGAATTATAAATATTAAATACAGAATCATGTTATGCAAACAAGGTTTAGCAAATGTAGAGAATCAAGGGACTATGTTCCAGGAAGTGTTATGATCATTGGAATGTTTATTAAAATTACAGAATTAAATTGGAATGTTACAGAATTAAAATAAGTGAAAAAAATTATTTTGACACTTAATATAAAATTGTTTTTGTAAAATTCAGTAATGATATAAAATGTCTTAGGTATCCAGAATTTTTCTAATGATGCCAGTATTTTTGCATTAAGTTTCTTAATTTATTAAGGATGGAGGTGAACCAACATTTCTTTGCTATAGTAACACTTTTAAGGGTGATGAAAAGTTTGAAAATGATGAAAAGCTGCTTAAAATATAAGTAGACAATATCAGTTTTCAGTTTCAGTGGTACATTATTAACCAGGAAAGACCAGTCCAGTGAGCAAAGCCAATTAGATATACTCTTCAAGTTTGTAACATTTCAAATGAGTAATAGCAGTTTTTGTTTAGGGTAAGTGCCAAAGTAGATAGAGAATTTAAGTTTTATGCAAATAGTTATATGATTGGAAGAAAATCTTATAACAGATGTAGTGGAATGTAGAACCTATGAGAAAATACTAAATTAAGAAACATTTTCTCTAGAAAGAAGAAAGATATGTTGTTTAAAATTGAAAAAATAAAATAAAATGTATCATATATAAAAATTCCTAAGGATGATCAAGATATAAAATATATATAACTAACAGATGAGCCCGGCGTTGCTCGGGCAAAAAGTAACGATAGCAAAGATTAAGATAATTACATTACTGTATAGCCAATCTTACTAGTTTTCACAGAATGCAAGAATTAGGTCCCCCGTTTCCAGACTAATTAGAGAATTTTTACATGGGTCTAAAAATATGTTCGATTTCCTGTCAAAATGCAAAAAACTGCATCTGCACCTGTAAATCTTGCATGCCACTTTCTCTTAGCACTTCCATTGTTACTCAACACTTCCATTTTTAACACTTCCATTGTTAAGGAATACTTTTTTCATCCCCCGTGGTACTCTATTAAATGTGGTAGCCTACTAAAATGCAGTCAAAAAAATCTACAAAAAATCGCATCTAAAAATAGTACAATAGAAGTCGAGTTCTTCAGGGTAAGCCTTAACTTCCAGCCCTTATATCTTCAACAGCACGCCCATTAGGTAAAAACAGGAACCTTCTTCATGGATGGGGGATAGAGGGCTACCACACCATATAACTCCCTTGATCGTACTGAGACTCGTTTTTGAGTTTAGTGGCATGCACATTGTACACTTACCTTTATAATATATATTGAATTGATGATTTAATTTTGTGCTGAGTTTTATTCATTTCAATGAATATTTTAGATATTAGGTCAATATCATATTTTATTTTTCTTTAGAAGATAAGTTATATATAATCTAAGATATATTGTGCAGTCATTTAGTTATTGATAGAAAATTGTGACATGTAATAATAAAACTAACTTGTTTACAGATGTTTACAAAACATAAAAAAAGGCAAGTTTAAAATACTGTATTAATATAGACAATTAATTTATCTAATGTAACTTTGATTTAAAAAGTAGCATTAACTTTTATCTTCAATTGCTATATGTTAGCCTCAAAACACTTTAACCAGTTAAAATCTTACTTAATCAATTTATTTTCAAATTTCAAATGTAATTTGAAAATTTTTTTTGTTATAAGAATACATTAAACGAATATAAATAAATCCATCTAATAATTTTATAAGCTTCTTGTATTGCTGTAGCAAATCTATAAGCTTCCNACAGCACGCCCATTAGGTAAAAACAGGAACCTTCTTCATGGATGGGGGATAGAGGGCTACCACACCATATAACTCCCTTGATCGTACTGAGACTCGTTTTTGAGTTTAGTGGCATGCACATTGTACACTTACCTTTATAATATATATTGAATTGATGATTTAATTTTGTGCTGAGTTTTATTCATTTCAATGAATATTTTAGATATTAGGTCAATATCATATTTTATTTTTCTTTAGAAGATAAGTTATATATAATCTAAGATATATTGTGCAGTCATTTAGTTATTGATAGAAAATTGTGACATGTAATAATAAAACTAACTTGTTTACAGATGTTTACAAAACATAAAAAAAGGCAAGTTTAAAATACTGTATTAATATAGACAATTAATTTATCTAATGTAACTTTGATTTAAAAAGTAGCATTAACTTTTATCTTCAATTGCTATATGTTAGCCTCAAAACACTTTAACCAGTTAAAATCTTACTTAATCAATTTATTTTCAAATTTCAAATGTAATTTGAAAATTTTTTTTGTTATAAGAATACATTAAACGAATATAAATAAATCCATCTAATAATTTTATAAGCTTCTTGTATTGCTGTAGCAAATCTATAAGCTTCCTCAAATGTCACAAAAATAAAAGATTTCTCTATTGTTAATTTTATTTGTTTATGTTGTATTTTTTCAATTGTATTTTAATAAATAATTCCAACATAAGCATACAAAATATAAATATTTATAAATTTTCTCATTTCAAATATAGGATATTAATAATAATTCTGATGCTTTGACGATATAGATATTGACTAAATTCAGTTTTAAAAGTTCCAAAATGTTGTGTTTTATCAAATATCAAAATATTAATTTTTTGATTTTTCTGATTTTAGATGCATAGATTTTGAAATTTATTTTGTGTTGAGATTTCAGGAATCTGATTTTTGTAAAATTATAAACAAATACTATGGTTTATGAAATGTCCTTGTACAGTACATATATCATCGATTCTTATATCATTTGTACATATATTATTGATTCTTATATCATTTGTACATATATTATTGATTCTTATATCATTTGTACATATATTATTGTTTATAAATCAAAAACAACTACTCTATTGATTTATGATTAAGATGTTGGAATGTTAATGAATATATTATTTCAAAATTTAAAAAATTTTTTATGTACAAAATCTTTTAGTTAATCTGGTAAATGAGTAGAAAATTTATTGTACAAAAAGAAAAATATATTGGTAGGGAATGCCAGTTGTTAAAATAAAATTAATCCTCTTTAAGTTTTCCTGACGAATAGAATTATTAGATATATTTTCAGACTGAATAAATAATTATCAGTTTGAAAATATAAAGTTATGGCAATTATACATTTGTTAAAGGTGCTTATCTTGTGTTAGTCATAAGAAATCTGTTAAGGAAAATTAAATATTATATCATCATCATTAATAGCAGCTGAATACATAAGTGATTTATTTAATAGAATATATGAAAAAATATTTATTCATTAAATATTTACTATAATTTTGAAATTAAAACATTCTTATAGTCTTTATAGAATTTTAAATAGTCTCAGTGTCATATATAAATTAATCGGATCTTTCCAAAACCTTTATTTATTCTTAACTATATTACTGAACTGTCTGTACAGTACATGCTATCAATAGTAAATAACAGATCCTCTTAGTATATATGTAATGGTTTGAAATAAATAATTTCTTGGTACTCATTAAATTATAAGATCTGCAGATCTGTATGATATAAAAGGTAATTATAATGTTCATTGAAAAGTTTTTATATCATAGTGTACACACACAAAATGCTAATTAATTATACAAATGAGCATTATAGTCATATTTAAAGGAAATGAAATAAACTTGTAAAATTTAAGTTAAAATCTTAACAAATTAATCTGTCTTTTTTTCTTAAATATATCTCTTCAGTTTTAAAAATTTGTTTTATTTGACATATTCTTTTATCAAAGTAAATAAAGTATTCTAAAAACACTACAAATGTAAAACAGAAATATTTGAAAATCTTGTTTTAATTGAATTTTAGATACTTCAAAATAAATATTTTGTTGTATAAGTCACAGTATGGTAATTTTAGATATAAAAAACACTTCCATCTTTGAATCTGTATTTCTCTATAAGTTGTTGGATTCTAAAGGATTTCTTAGGGCACTATAAAATCAGTAAATTGAAGATAAATTGTTTTGTGAGCAGATACAAAATATTCAGTTTTTAAAAAGAGTTCATTGAATTTGGGAGATATATAATAATCAGCCACCTCAAATTTAGCAATATTTGTAACTTATAGGAAAATGATTATTAAAATCTATCAATTTGACTGAAATATCTTGATTTAGTTTTTCTTTAAAAATTCTCCACTTTCTCATTCAAATTTTAGTAAATCAGCTTAATTAATTAATAATTAAATTAAATAAATTGAATGAAAATAGTAATATTAATACTAATTTTTCTGATTGAAAATATATCAATATAATTTATTTCAGCAATTGACTGTACAAAAAATATTAAATGAATATAAAAATTCTTCAGTAAAACCACAAAAAAGGGATAATTTGATGATTTATAGTTGTGAAAAACATTTATAAAAATCATAATGATTTTTTAACATTTTTTGTAATTATAAACCATCAAATTATCCATGTTGCATTGAAGAAAAGTTTTGAAATTTGAATTTTAAAATATTTTTTACTATGATTTATACTAAGTGTGAGATACACAGCACCTATGAAATTACCTTATCATCAAATCTATAATTTACTAAAAATTGTATAGTGCAGTTTATGAATTATAATATATACAGTAGATCCCCCTATAAGACGGTAGATACGTTCCGTTCTTTATGAATCAATTTTGTAGGAATCATAGTTTACGGACTACGGCTGTTTGAAAGGTTTTCTTTCATAAAATTAATCGATTCTAGACTAATTCGACTCAACATTTCCAAAATACGTATATTTTTTTG
>NW_019385723.1:127929-135392 GCF_000671375.1 Centruroides sculpturatus | reverse complement strand
TTTGTTGTCGTGTCTAATGTTGAATTGTTAAAATCGCGCTATTAGGTCGAAAGGTGCTGAGAAAGCGTCGTTATTACGCCTGAGAACTTAGCAGATGTTTAGCTCCCAGTTGTAAAAGTTGACAGTTATTAAACAAAAGTATAGCTGTACTGTGATCTTATGACACCGTGGAATGAAGGTAGAACTACAATGTGATATTATGATGAGATGATATAAACACATCCGAATTCGGAATCTCACATCTTCTTTCATCTTGAATGGACATTCTGGGCTAATGTTCAAAAACAGAACTACATATTTTGAAACAAACAGGTTCAAATATGTGGCTGCTTACTGATTGGTGGAGATGACTCCAGCAGAGAACCTGTGGATATATCAAGGTTTAAGGGGATGGAGACATACTTTCCATATAGTTGGGAGCTTGAAGTTGATAACCACTTTTTTTGAAAGCCACCTTGTATATCTCCATAAATTCTAGGTATCAGAATTGTGCTCTATTGAATCTTTTTTGGACTCTGAACTTGCAAAAGACTAGTGCAAGTCAAATGATGTTAAAGCCACAATGTTGGTAGGAGGAGATTTTAACCTCTACAGATGAATAAAGAAGACTAAAGACACAATACTAAAAAATTTTTAACATTGCAGAGTATAAAGATATTGGATGATAGGTATTTGGTTCTTTCTTAGGAATGGCAATAATAAATGAGATTTTTCCATTGAGCACGAACAAAAGTTTTATTTATTATTTTGGTGAGTAGCTGCAATGGGATAAATGTTCTTATAAAAAAAAATTGAGGGAAAAATATCATCAGGACTATTTTAAATTTAGATTTAAATAAGTTGGCTATAAAGGGCAGAAGTAGGATAAAACTGGAAATAGTGAAGTTTATTTGAATTATAAATATTAAATACAGAATCATGTTATGCAAACAAGGTTTAGCAAATGTAGAGAATCAAGGGACTATGTTCCAGGAAGTGTTATGATCATTGGAATGTTTATTAAAATTACAGAATTAAATTGGAATGTTACAGAATTAAAATAAGTGAAAAAAATTATTTTGACACTTAATATAAAATTGTTTTTGTAAAATTCAGTAATGATATAAAATGTCTTAGGTATCCAGAATTTTTCTAATGATGCCAGTATTTTTGCATTAAGTTTCTTAATTTATTAAGGATGGAGGTGAACCAACATTTCTTTGCTATAGTAACACTTTTAAGGGTGATGAAAAGTTTGAAAATGATGAAAAGCTGCTTAAAATATAAGTAGACAATATCAGTTTTCAGTTTCAGTGGTACATTATTAACCAGGAAAGACCAGTCCAGTGAGCAAAGCCAATTAGATATACTCTTCAAGTTTGTAACATTTCAAATGAGTAATAGCAGTTTTTGTTTAGGGTAAGTGCCAAAGTAGATAGAGAATTTAAGTTTTATGCAAATAGTTATATGATTGGAAGAAAATCTTATAACAGATGTAGTGGAATGTAGAACCTATGAGAAAATACTAAATTAAGAAACATTTTCTCTAGAAAGAAGAAAGATATGTTGTTTAAAATTGAAAAAATAAAATAAAATGTATCATATATAAAAATTCCTAAGGATGATCAAGATATAAAATATATATAACTAACAGATGAGCCCGGCGTTGCTCGGGCAAAAAGTAACGATAGCAAAGATTAAGATAATTACATTACTGTATAGCCAATCTTACTAGTTTTCACAGAATGCAAGAATTAGGTCCCCCGTTTCCAGACTAATTAGAGAATTTTTACATGGGTCTAAAAATATGTTCGATTTCCTGTCAAAACGCAAAAAACTGCATCTGCACCTGTAAATCTTGCATGCCACTTTCTCTTAGCACTTCCATTGTTACTCAACACTTCCATTTTTAACACTTCCATTGTTAAGGAATACTTTTTTCATCCCCCGTGGTACTCTATTAAATGTGGTAGCCTACTAAAATGCAGTCAAAAAAATCTACAAAAAATCGCATCTAAAAATAGTACAATAGAAGTCGAGTTCTTCAGGGTAAGCCTTAACTTCCAGCCCTTATATCTTCAACAGCACGCCCATTAGGTAAAAACAGGAACCTTCTTCATGGATGGGGGATAGAGGGCTACCACACCATATAACTCCCTTGATCGTACTGAGACTCGTTTTTGAGTTTAGTGGCATGCACATTGTACACTTACCTTTATAATATATATTGAATTGATGATTTAATTTTGTGCTGAGTTTTATTCATTTCAATGAATATTTTAGATATTAGGTCAATATCATATTTTATTTTTCTTTAGAAGATAAGTTATATATAATCTAAGATATATTGTGCAGTCATTTAGTTATTGATAGAAAATTGTGACATGTAATAATAAAACTAACTTGTTTACAGATGTTTACAAAACATAAAAAAAGGCAAGTTTAAAATACTGTATTAATATAGACAATTAATTTATCTAATGTAACTTTGATTTAAAAAGTAGCATTAACTTTTATCTTCAATTGCTATATGTTAGCCTCAAAACACTTTAACCAGTTAAAATCTTACTTAATCAATTTATTTTCAAATTTCAAATGTAATTTGAAAATTTTTTTTGTTATAAGAATACATTAAACGAATATAAATAAATCCATCTAATAATTTTATAAGCTTCTTGTATTGCTGTAGCAAATCTATAAGCTTCCTCAAATGTCACAAAAATAAAAGATTTCTCTATTGTTAATTTTATTTGTTTATGTTGTATTTTTTCAATTGTATTTTAATAAATAATTCCAACATAAGCATACAAAATATAAATATTTATAAATTTTCTCATTTCAAATATAGGATATTAATAATAATTCTGATGCTTTGACGATATAGATATTGACTAAATTCAGTTTTAAAAGTTCCAAAATGTTGTGTTTTATCAAATATCAAAATATTAATTTTTTGATTTTTCTGATTTTAGATGCATAGATTTTGAAATTTATTTTGTGTTGAGATTTCAGGAATCTGATTTTTGTAAAATTATAAACAAATACTATGGTTTATGAAATGTCCTTGTACAGTACATATATCATCGATTCTTATATCATTTGTACATATATTATTGATTCTTATATCATTTGTACATATATTATTGATTCTTATATCATTTGTACATATATTATTGTTTATAAATCAAAAACAACTACTCTATTGATTTATGATTAAGATGTTGGAATGTTAATGAATATATTATTTCAAAATTTAAAAAATTTTTTATGTACAAAATCTTTTAGTTAATCTGGTAAATGAGTAGAAAATTTATTGTACAAAAAGAAAAATATATTGGTAGGGAATGCCAGTTGTTAAAATAAAATTAATCCTCTTTAAGTTTTCCTGACGAATAGAATTATTAGATATATTTTCAGACTGAATAAATAATTATCAGTTTGAAAATATAAAGTTATGGCAATTATACATTTGTTAAAGGTGCTTATCTTGTGTTAGTCATAAGAAATCTGTTAAGGAAAATTAAATATTATATCATCATCATTAATAGCAGCTGAATACATAAGTGATTTATTTAATAGAATATATGAAAAAATATTTATTCATTAAATATTTACTATAATTTTGAAATTAAAACATTCTTATAGTCTTTATAGAATTTTAAATAGTCTCAGTGTCATATATAAATTAATCGGATCTTTCCAAAACCTTTATTTATTCTTAACTATATTACTGAACTGTCTGTACAGTACATGCTATCAATAGTAAATAACAGATCCTCTTAGTATATATGTAATGGTTTGAAATAAATAATTTCTTGGTACTCATTAAATTATAAGATCTGCAGATCTGTATGATATAAAAGGTAATTATAATGTTCATTGAAAGGTTTTTATATCATAGTGTACACACACAAAATGCTAATTAATTATACAAATGAGCATTATAGTCATATTTAAAGGAAATGAAATAAACTTGTAAAATTTAAGTTAAAATCTTAACAAATTAATCTGTCTTTTTTTCTTAAATATATCTCTTCAGTTTTAAAAATTTGTTTTATTTGACATATTCTTTTATCAAAGTAAATAAAGTATTCTAAAAACACTACAAATGTAAAACAGAAATATTTGAAAATCTTGTTTTAATTGAATTTTAGATACTTCAAAATAAATATTTTGTTGTATAAGTCACAGTATGGTAATTTTAGATATAAAAAACACTTCCATCTTTGAATCTGTATTTCTCTATAAGTTGTTGGATTCTAAAGGATTTCTTAGGGCACTATAAAATCAGTAAATTGAAGATAAATTGTTTTGTGAGCAGATACAAAATATTCAGTTTTTAAAAAGAGTACATTGAATTTGGGAGATATATAATAATCAGCCACCTCAAATTTAGCAATATTTGTAACTTATAGGAAAATGATTATTAAAATCTATCAATTTGACTGAAATATCTTGATTTAGTTTTTCTTTAAAAATTCTCCACTTTCTCATTCAAATTTTAGTAAATCAGCTTAATTAATTAATAATTAAATTAAATAAATTGAATGAAAATAGTAATATTAATACTAATTTTTCTGATTGAAAATATATCAATATAATTTATTTCAGCAATTGACTGTACAAAAAATATTAAATGAATATAAAAATTCTTCAGTAAAACCACAAAAAAGGGATAATTTGATGATTTATAGTTGTGAAAAACATTTATAAAAATCATAATGATTTTTTAACATTTTTTGTAATTATAAACCATCAAATTATCCATGTTGCATTGAAGAAAAGTTTTGAAATTTGAATTTTAAAATATTTTTTACTATGATTTATACTAAGTGTGAGATACACAGCACCTATGAAATTACCTTATCATCAAATCTATAATTTACTAAAAATTGTATAGTGCAGTTTATGAATTATAATATATACAGTAGATCCCCCTATAAGACGGTAGATACGTTCCGTTCTTTATGAATCAATTTTGTAGGAATCATAGTTTACGGACTACGGCTGTTTGAAAGGTTTTCTTTCATAAAATTAATCGATTCTAGACTAATTCGACTCAACATTTCCAAAATACGTATATTTTTTTGAAAATAATCCGTATAAACTACGTTATAAACAAAAAATTGTAGGATTGCTTACCGAGTGTGTACCGTTCGACTACGCCCGTTGCTAAAGCTTGGTTTCGTCGCGGAACAGCGCATCAAACCGCGGCCGCGATTTCTGATATTATTTTTCTGCGAAAACTTCGTTGACCTTTGGAGACATCCTTAATATAAATAATTTTTATGGCCGTTAAATAAGAAATGTTTCTTTCACAAGAAATGTATAAAATTACAGTACTGGACAGACGATAGGTCGCCTAACTCGCCGTAGCGTGACGCTAGACGGCGAAAAATATATATTTAATTATAATAAAGTTACAATAAATTAAGTTAATATATAATTATATATACAGTACCTAATTTATATATAATTAATATATAATTATATGTACAGTACCTAATTTATATATAATTTATATAATACTGTCCAGACGATAGAAATCTCTCCGTAGCGTGGCGCTACGGACGGCGGGTAAGTAGTTCGGCTGCCCGATGACGTTTTACGTATTATAGGAGTTATTTTTACCGTTGTTTACGGATAATGCCACAATTTTTATAGGAATCATAACTATAGGAAACGCTTTTATAGGGGGATATACTGTACTGTTTTCTTTAGTTTCATGAAAGCATAATTAGGTAATATTTTATTTATATTAGAATTTCTTAATTTTATTTGATAAAAATTTTTTAAATATGGATTTCTTAGAAAACTAATATGTTTAAAATTTCTCAAAAATTGTATTTAATTTAGTAAGTAATGATAATTACAATTAATAATAGTTTATTAAATATTTTTTATGAGAAAAATTATAGTGTGCAGTTATTTAGCTTTGAATGAAAAGATTGTCATCATACAAAGGAGACAGCCAGATGTCCTCTCCTATTTGAACGAAACTTGGCAGACACGCAGCACTAAACACAAATAGCTCTTTGTCCAAATAATAGGACCTACTTCTCAAGCATTTCTGAAAAATGGGTTTCTAAAAAATTGAGTGTTCAGCTTATAAGTCTGAAAGTCTTATAAGAATGGCAGTGGTCAAGTGCATAAGGTTGTAAATGCTGGAACTACTTGATATAGGCTCAATTCTAGGCAACTTCAGATTTTTCTTATTTAAAAAAAAAAAAAAAATGTAACATAGTTATTTTATTTATTTAGGGTCTCAGTAGCATTATTATTATTATTATTATTATTATTATTATTATTATTATTATTCCTCACATTTAGAGCTTATAAAACAAGATTAAAAATCAACCAAATCGAAGACAAGTCTGCCCAAGAGGGATCACCATTTATTTTGCATTCCAGACTATACACATACACATTCATGGTGACAGGCCTTCCTTTGCTTAGGCTTTATGCTGCCAGATGTAAAAAAGTCCTTTAGAAAAAACACAAACATCCAATTAAAATTAAAAGGAATCAGTGACACACAGACATCTTACTTCTCATCCATCTGGCCAATGGCATCTTGCTTTATATCTACTAGAACAGGCACTGGAAAATGTAGATTTTGAAGCTGCCCCCTGGATTTGGTTAATTTAATAATAATCCCACCATCGGATGGAAAAATTCAACAAAAAGATTAAAAATCATTACATTGTTTCCTATTTAGCAAAAATGAAGTTTCTGTAGATTTAACTTTTTATGTTAAATAAAATTTTTATTTCTTCATATTTTTTTCAAATATTTTAGCTCATGGTTAAATACTCTGTCAACATAAGTGAATATGCTTGAGGCATTACTGCTCCTGTATGAAAAAAAAAACAATTCCCTGATATGAAAACAGGATTGCATAGTTGCAGCATTTTTCTTTTAATTGTTAATGTTATGGCCAATTTTCTCATGCACTTACGTTTGTTACACTTCAAATAAAACAATATCACCATATCTGAAGTTTATGTAAGGAATAAGAATAGTGATAATAATGCTAATAATATGGTAAAATAATAAAATAGCTATGTTACACATTAAAAAAAAACATAAAATAAAATAAAATAAACAAAACTTGCAAAGGATTGAATCCATATCATGTAGGCCCAGCATCTAGAACAGTGTTTCTCAACCTCTAACGAATCGTCGCCCCTTCAGTAAAACCGTTACGTAGTATCGCCCCCTTTACTTCAAAATTCTGATGCCGAGGGCCAAGGCTAACGCCAAATTCGTACTGCATTGAATAGACTAGTGACTAGTATAATGTTATTTGTTTAATTATTGTACGATATAACGAATAAAATATCTAATTATTCTTAATATAATGTTTTACTATATCGTCCAGAAAATTGTTTTTCGCCCCACAAAATATAAATTGTTACTAATCGCCCCCTCAACATAGAAAAACGCCCACATGGGGGCGATATCGCCCCCGTTGAGAAACACTG
>NW_019385723.1:104510-127780 GCF_000671375.1 Centruroides sculpturatus | reverse complement strand
TTTCGTGTGTAACTTTGTGCTTTTGTACTCCAGCACATTCCGGGTTGGTATTTTCAGCAGCTTGTGTCGGTTGCCCACGTGCATAGCTGTCAATTGCTCGCGTTCCCTGTCTCCCTAGAGGCAGTACCATGTGCGGGCTTATTTTCTGTATATATTTTGACCATACTGTTATCTGTGGACTATGTCCCATGTGTTGTAACTAAAGTATACTCAATAAATGGAACGCGATGTCGCCATGGTTCCCACTTCACACTTTCCTATCATTCCTTACTTTTCTTCCCTCTTCTCATTTCCTCTAAAACTCTTCATCCTTCCTTTTCAAAGGCTATGCCGTAAGGTTCGGCCTTCTAACACTTTTAAACATATCATATCATATCCACATGGCTACTGCCATTCTTACAATATGTATAACTTCCAGACTTATAAGCTAAACACTCAATTTTCAGAGGCCCATTTTTCGGAAATGCTTCAGAAGTGGGTCCTAGTATTTGGACAAGGAACTATTGGTTTTTACAACTACATGCTTGCCAAGTTTCATATGAATTGGAGATTACATCTGGCCATCTCCTTGTTAGATATCTAAAAACAATTAGGGAATCTTTTGTCTACACTCTTGTTAAACCACCACAACAAACACAATTTCAGATAGTTGAGGAATGCAGATTTTGAGACTTAGTTATTGTGAAGATGAAAGAAAATTGTCAGTAATAAAAATAGTTTTAGTTTAAGGTTTAAAATATATAGAACCCTCTGTAAAGAATATCTTAGTTTCTGTGTTAAATGTCATATATGCTTTATTAACAATTTAAAAATGTCTTTCATTTATGAGATCCTCACATTACAGAGTCAACAGAAGTGATGCCTTGGCAATATCTGTTATTATCAAGGCCTATAAATCTTGCATTGCAGAGGATCTACAAGCCTTGCTAATAATACAATTAGTTTTAATAATTTAATTTTAATAACTATATTACTGTTAAGATTATATACAGAAAAGTTAATTGTAACAAACATTGACTCTAAATTCTGCAAGCTACAGTTTCAATTAAATGACACGGTCAGAAAAGTATAGTAACTAATTATATTTATACTAGCTGTTACTTGAGGCTTCGCTCGTGCAGATTTTGCAAGCAAACCCTATTTACATTGAATATTTCAACAAACATAGTAATTTTTATTTAACACCTACCACTAAGAATGATGAGAATTGCTGAGAATCAAATGAAAATATGAAAATATTTATAACAATGTCTGAAATGTTATCAATTTATACCACTAAGTTCTCAATGAAGACTAAACATAATTAAAAACAAAAAATTGCATCTAAAATAGTACAGTAGAAGCCGTTCTTCAGGTTAAGCCTTAATGCTCCTCCCTCGAATTTTGAATTAAGGGGAATTTCGAAAAATCCTTTCTTAGTGTGCGTTTTCATGATGTACCCTAACTATGTATCAAATTTCATCTCTAGGTTCTGGAACTTTCTAGAAAAAACTAGAACATTCTCATTGAAGCGTCACACATTTTTGAAGTCAACCACTTTGAAACCCATATCTCTCACACTCTTATAGCTATTAAGATGCAACCACTATAGTGCACGATGGGAGACTTTGAATTACTACCATACACAAACACCATTCATGTGCGATGTGTAGTTTTGGCTGCAGAGTGACGTATAGGCACAAACACATCCATTTTTATATATATATAGATATAGATATAGTATAGATAATTAGTAAATAATCTTCAATATACTGGCTAATTCAGAAATTAATTTGAGAGTATATCATAAAATAGTATGTTAATGTGAATGCATCAATTGAAAAGTGTAAAATTATATTAAATAGAAGATAAAACAAATTGCAGATTTAATATTTGAGTATTGCTGTTGAAAATAAGTTTTATTTTATGAATAATTTTAAGATTTTTAAAATAAAATTTAGTTATAATTTTATTTTTAATAATAATAATTCCTTTTTTAATTTTAGATAGATATTTTGAAGATATTGATCTTATTGACATAGTATTAATCACAAGATGAATCAAGGTAACTTCTTTAAAAAGGTTTTATTATAAAAGATTTTTGCATTAAATTTTGTATATTTATCAGGGCTGTGGAGTCGGAGTCGTGGAGTTTTGATGTTTTAGCAGGAGTCGGAGTCGGAGTCGTCAAAAAATCCGCCGACTCCGACTCCTATTTACTTACCAGCTTGTTATGTATATAAAACGGAAAAGTATTGGAATCGTGTCAAATTTGACCCTCCAAGTTTTTTATTTTTTTTTTATTTTTTTGCAAATCCACACGTTTGGAGACCTCCCGAACCCCCTCAAAAAAGTCAATAAAGGGGAAAAATTCGCGCGCGCGTGTGTGTTGGCGTCTAATTTGTTTAATTTCTTTATTTTCTGTTCTGAGATATTAAACAATATCTCAGAATGGGTAAAGTTTAAGAAACGAAATGTGGCACTGTAGCTTGCGTATAAAGGGGCATTAATACTATTAAATTTTGGTTCTTAATTAAAGGTCGACAGGGTGAAGACATAAAAGTGGTCATGTGTCATATCTCTTAATGAATATTTTACTCGTTATTAGCGTTCAAAATTTAAAAAAATAAAATAAAACTCGTCTTTACCCTCAAAGTAAGCTTTTTTGCCATTTTATAATAGTACAGTAAAACCCGTTAAGATGTTCTCGCCTAAGATGTTAGAATGTATATGGGGACACGATTTAGTTCAACCACTTTGACTTAAATAACTAACTCCTGTGTTAAACCATCCGACTCCGATTCTGACCACTCTGACCACAGAAATTATTAGGCTTCAAACAGGGTGAACGAAATCATGCCCCCCGCACACAGTCTAACATCCACACATATAGAAAAAACCTCGAATCTTTTGCATATCTCAAAATTTCAAGGTGTCCCGAGTCCAAAAATGTAAAAATTTGGGAGGGGTCATTTTTTGACCGAGCGCTACACTTTTCCTCTGTTATACAGGCCTATAACAGCCGGAAAAGTAAAAACTATCGAATAAATATTTATATATTACTTAGAGAAGTCTTTTAGCTTTGGAATAAAAAGTTTCTACGCTCTATCTTTATTACAACTCTATTTATTGAATAATTTATTCTGATGTCACGTGATGACATCAGAATTTCCGGGTCTCTTTCGGTAACAAGTCTGCCCCTAGTCGGAGTCGGAGTCGGATGGTAAAAAACAGTCGGAGTTGGAGTTGGAGTCGGTAGATTTTTACGCGACTCCACAGCCCTGATATTTATACTTTTATATGTAAAATTTAATAATGTTATTCCCTTCAATTTTATATAATGTAAATTATATTTTGTTTTAAATAATTTACATATGATTAATTGTGATCAGCCATATATAATTAGGTATATTTATTTGCAAGTTCAAACAATTATATTATTTATAAGTTTTCATTTAGATATAAAAATATCTTAGTCTTCAAAACAGAAAATGCCAGAAATAATTCGAATTTATAGGATTTATTATCAATAAACAAATGTATTTATGCTGTTTAAATTTGTATTGCTATCTTTTAATTAAATTTATGCTGATTTTTAATTTTGGAAACTGTAATATTATTTATAGTTTATATAGTATATCTTATTATATTATGTTGTGTATGTGTAAAATTATTCACAGTAGACTCTTGATTATCTGAGATCACATTAATCGGGAAACAGATGCCAAAAATACCTGTGAATGAGTCATTAAGTCATCACAAATTGGTTTATGACCTGTCCACTTTGAAGGTTACTAGCCAAAAGGAGGGAAAAGGGAATGAACAATTATTTATTGTGATGTTGTCACAATGCTGGGCTGAAATTTTTAATTTATTTAATTTAAAATATATGCTTTCCATCTCAAATTATTAGTAGTGGTTTGCCCCTGTACATCATACTTTTCATTTAACAATAGAATTGTGCTGGTCATCTATTAACTGCTTTTAGGGGAAGAGATTTGAATTGAAATAATGTGACTTCTAGTTTGCATCAGAAGTTCTTGTATAGTTAATTGGGACTTCCTGCCCCTAAGGTTTCCATTTCTGTCTTGTCTTTCATCTATATAACTCTGTTCTTGAGATTAAGGAAAGACAGATAGATGGATAGACAAGTGAGAATTTATAGGTCTACAATTTTTTCAAATTGCAGCCCAATGATATGCTCTGCAGTCAAATTTATTCCAAATTATTACTTGGGGTAGTTGTATGTATTGTTCTCTTCACTTTTAGAAAATTTACCTATTCCGTTTACTGGATACAGAATTTAAATGGTACTAGACTTTTATATGGATGACATTTTCTTCATATAGTTCAGATAATCTAGAGCAGGGATTGGTAACCTGTGCCTCCATGAGAAAATTTCTTCAACTTTTAATGTTACTCCATTCTATCATACACAATGTCTAGACTGATAAGATAAGTCAGCAGTTTGCATATTACATATTAGCAAAGTGTTTACTTCAAGATATTTAGATTCTGTATGCCACATATAGAAACAATATAACACAATAGACATTCAGTGATGAAAAAATAATGTCACAGGATGAGGCTGTGCATATGAATGATTTAATAATTCCTATTTGAGAATTAAACAGTAACCTTGGAGCTTAAATTCTTAAAATGATTCTGTTAAGGAATTTTGTTTTGTCATACAATTATTACCAATGTGAAAGCTAAACATCTGAATGGCTTATGGCCAGTAGATGAGCAACAGTGACTTAATGTAGTTTCGGAGTAGAAAAGTGACAGACTAAATATGGGATAATTGTACTTTGGAAGTAAGGTCAGTCTTAAATAAATTAATTGTAAACAATTCTTTCATAAGAGAAATCTGTATTATAATGTCTAAATGCATAAAAAGCAGTAGTTCAGTAAAAAGAAGTAACTGAAACAATGATGAAAATAAATTGTAAAAGTCAAATAAAAAGCAGTAATAGTAATAATGAAAAGATGAAAATTATATCATGAGTTAGTAACAAATATTCATGAAATTGTACAAAGAATCATTGTATTGATTTTATTTAAAATATTTGCTATATTTTCTCTGAAGGACATTTTATTCCAAGTATTTTTTCAGTTTTATTTCCTTAAAAATTATCACTGCTATGTTTTAACTTTAAAAAATAGATTTAAATATTCAAAATAAAACAAAATAAATTTTTCATTTACGTATCTTTCAGTTTTTGATAATTTAGTTTGTACAGGTAACCCCGTATAAAACAGAACTTCTATAGCACAGATTCACTCTAACACAGTTCGAGAACTGGGAACATCCCCCGTATAACACTGTGGTTTTATAGCACGAGTTCACTCTAACATGGTTTGGGAATTGGGTAAAACCCTCGTACAACATGAAATATAATAAAGGGTGCATTCTTTTATACTTCTGCGTAACTCTGCGCGAGCATTCTAATTGTTTTCATGGCTACTTTGAATGCTCTTTCAACAATAATCCATTTAATGGTTAAATTTTACAATTGCGACCCTTCTTTTGCCTCTAAAGATCATTTTGGAATTATAGATTCCTCCATCATGATACTATCGATAGTGCAGGTGCCGCCATCTTTCTTTCGCCATTATTTCTAAATGCCTATAAACAGCAGTGCACTCCCATTGCAGAGTGACCGCTATTAACGAATGCACCCAAAAACTGTTATCAGTTGATGATGCTCATGCTGAGATCATCATGTAGGATGAATAATCCTCTGGTAAAATATTTACTTAAATAATAAATAAGTATTTTACCTATGAAAAAAATGAATAATAAATTCAATTTAAATAAGGATTTAACAGCATGTTTTTTAATTTTTGGAACCTAATCCCCTTTTTGCACTAATTCTTTGTTTTGTATAACACGGGTTTGCATAACATGGCAGTTTTTTGGAACGTAACTTCCATGGGGTTACCTGTATTAAAATTTTAAAAAATTGACACTGAAGCATATTTTGATATTTTTAATAGTTACTTATTATAGTTATTATTGAATGTTTTTAAGGCTACATATAAAATAGCAGTTTGGCTTTAAAAGATAACATACAAATTTAAAGTAAAGATACAAATTTGCATTTTTATATTTTTTAAATTAAAAGTTTCATAATGTATTAGTGCCATACTATAAGTAAATGTGACCTACAAAGTATTTGAATTTTAAGATCAGTATCAATTAACTAACTTAAAAATATGAATATGGTGTGTAGTATTACACAATAATACTTTTCTTATAAATAAATATCAAAATTTTGGTAGGTAATAGAGGAGAAAGCAATGTTCATATAAATGAAAGGTGATTCTTTGCAAAGTATATAAAATAAATATCTTAGATTTTAACTAAGATTGATCAGAGAATAAAAATAAAAGAGATATGTTAACTTTTAACTATTTTTATTTCTCATTAATCATTATCAAGACAACCACTTCACTGATTTTTTAAAGTTATCTTAATAAATCTTTTAGGCAATAAAAAATGTTATTTTTATACACCTATGATTGCCGTAAATAATCGAGTTATAATTTGGAAATATTAATTATGAATTACAAATAAATTTGGCACTAGAGGGAAGTGTTAGGTGCTATTTTGTATTAAATTTAATAATTATAATTTTGTAATTCATAATTAATATTTCCAAATTATAGCCCAATTAATTACGGCAGTTGTGGGTGTCTATTTGCTAAGCATCGGGTATCAGTAGATGTTATATCTGTATAATGTTACTTTTTCTATGTTAGACCTTATTTTAAAGGAGAGAGTGAAATAATTACAGTATTTAATTTCTTAATCCTGTTTATATAGTTATGATGATTAACCTCAATTATCTTGGATAAGTATGAAATTCTTTGGCAGTAACATGTAAATATGTATTATAGCTGCTATCAAAACTGTTCTGTTGCTATTTTTTTTGAATTAATAAAATTGTAAGAATATAATAATAAGTAAATCAGATTTGTCAGATATATATCAATACATTTTAACTTTTTAAATTTTAAGAAGTTAAGGTATAGTAACACAAAATAAGCTGTTAAAATATGACACTTAGTAGAATAAAATTCTTGCATTTCTTATAAAAATAAATAAATAAAATATGCATGTGTGGTTCCTGCACTTCATTCTTCTTTTGATGATGTCTGATGACCTTTGAGCTCAAGTAGTGACTGGTCTGAGTACCTCACTTTTTTCACCACATGTCAGAAAATAATGTCATATTGCATGGATATGGAGAGAAAGTGACAATGCTCAGTTATTGCCAAGACAGAAACTCATTTATTTTGGAAGATCCATTTGCAAGTATTTATTAGCATTTTTTAAGGGAAGAGCTGTAACAACAGGAGGCTATGAAGTGGCTAAGCTCTCTTGGTTAGTCAGCAGTGCACATATGCAGTATATATATGTTTTTGCTTTCATCACATAAATTTAGATTACTGTTAAGTTTTTTTCACTTGAACTAGCCTTGTGCTAGCTGGAAAAGGGAAAAATACCAGTTACAATTTTTTCAGTTTTTCTCTGTAGCTCCCAATGATTTATTCCTGCCTTTGGGTACAATTTAGAAAGATGATTCATTGAGGTTTAACTGTTTACAGTATATAGATCTGTTGTAGAAAATTTGAATGAATTCTTTTGAAACATGTATAGAGAGCAACAAACATAAAATAGAAAGAGTTATTTTGAATAACAACCTTGCCTTCAACTGTATACATACAGATTGTGAAAAACACAATCTCTATATTACATACAAACACACAATCATATGGTTTTCAGAATACTGCGTAATGACAAGGAACCAATGATTTCTCTTGTAAGTTTGGCATTTATTCAATATCTATGTGTGACAACTATACACAAGCAGATTTGACATGTGGAAGCCAGGAATCTCAACTTTAGAATGAAGGAACACAAATGGGTTGTAAGAAATGGTATAATCAGTATTGCTCTTTTTGTTTAAGCAGCAGAGCCTGATGTAGAGGTACTGTGGGAAGATTTCAAGATCACAACTAGTAACCATCTTATATAATCTAAAGTATTTGGAAGTTCTTGAAGTTTATAAAACAAATTGAGTGCAAGGTTGCATTAACCTTTGTGATGTGGACTCATTTTCCACCATATGGAAATCTTCATATGAATTATAACCATAAAAACTGACTTGCTGCTAGTTTGTTTTGCTTATATTTTATTTTAATTTTATCCAGTTTATAAATAATATGTGATTTTTGTAATTTTATGATTTAAAATTTATAGTCATATGGTTTTGTACTCATTTGTGTTATTTAAAATTTTGAACTGCCTATATATTTGACTACTCTGTTTATTGTTTTTTATACATTGTAAGCAACTGAAGCAGTTCTATCAAAGGGATCTAAACATTTTTGATTTTTTAAATTTTTGCTGGAATTTATTGTGTGTTTTTAATTGACTTAATTCTCCAGTTGTGGTTGTTTTTTTGAGGCACTACTTATGATGCAGTTATAATATAATCTTATCATCATGATTTTTCTGGGACCTAACTTTTGCATGTTGTATAGGTTGATTCAGTAATATAAACTTAAACATGATGATAAAATATAAACTGTACAGAAATACTGCACTATGGCTGAAACAAGAGAAAAATTAATTACAATTTTACAAAAATCTTTATATTCAAATATAGTTTTTAGAATTGCAGCATAATGTACAGTACAAAAATCATGAGATGACAAAAAGTTTTACCAAAATAATTTTCCTTTAATTAAAGCATTGCAAGAAATGAAAATGTGAAATACACCAAACTGTAAACTTTTTACTTTTTACTACAACTACAAACTTTTTTATAAAAAGCACAATAATTCATTACCAGAGACAGCATTAGTTTAAAGAATTGCAATGTGTATGTAGTATAGTATTAAAGCAAAAAATTTGCTTTGTTAAGGTAATTCTAAGAGTTCCATTTACAAAAAACATTCGTATATTAATTATTATACTTGTAATTAAAAGCTTTCTTCTTGAAACTAAATAAGTAAGTTTTGCCCATCTGTACCAATAATTCAGTACCAACAGATTCATCCAGTTCTAGTAACTGATCCTGAAAACCAAATTTTTCACATATCAATTTAAATTTGGCTCCCCAAGCCAAATTATAGTTGTAAAATTAAAGAAGTGGATAGCCCAGGCATGGCCAACATATGGCCCGTTTAATGAATTTATGTGGTCTGCGATTAATCTTTCAATATTAGCTACTCAAGTCTGAATAGCTCAATGAAAAATTCTGGCACCTAAAAAAAAATAAAAAAAACTCACTGCGCATTTAGAGTTAACTCTCCATTACAAATCTCTTAGGTACAGCATAGAGTATTGATAATGCATGATAATGTGAAAAATGTATCTGTAATCTCTATATACAATTTAGTCTCTACAAGGTGACACCACAATGAGATCTCGCACCATCTCAAAATCTTGCTAGGGCAGCCTCTGGTTCGGCCTGGGGGCAAAAACTGTTGGCCACTCCTGGGATAGCCACATGCTTTTCTTACTAAATCATTTTTGGGCTGTTTACAAAACCAGCACAAAAATGGATTTTATAACATTAAAAACCAGTGGTAATCTCTGAAACTCCAGATATACCAAATAAGAGGAGGGTTCATCTTTTAATTGAGTGAAGCTGTTTGATAAAATCTAACTGAATTCTGTTTTCTTTCTCTGTCCATTCAAATCCCCACACTTATCATCTGTATAATATCAGAGTTGGAATTAATGCCTCAAATAGCTTTAATTTATCAGACCAATGAACCAGTTTACTAGACTTGCAAACTTGGAGCAATTTTTCAGTAGGAAATGTTGCTCTATTTTTAAGTTATTCCATAAAAATCTTAGAATGTTGAATCCTAGACATGTAATTAGACAAAAACAGAGATCATTTTTTGTAAATTCATAGGGGAGTCTGTTAAGACCACAAAATCATCTGTATAGGACTGTCACTTGATTTCTGTTTTATCCATATTTATCCAAAGTATCTGGTGTAATAAATTTTCTAGCAAACTCAAATATAAATTAAACAAGACTGGGCTCGGCAGAAACCAGCCTAACACTTTTTAGCATATAAAAAAACTTTGATAATTTAACATTTACAGAAACAAAAGCTTCAGAATTAGTGTATAATTGAACCAGGCAATTCACAAATTTATAACTTCGATCTTTAAGATTTGTTAAATAGAGATATCTCATATACTTTTTGATGTACCTGTATTTAATGAATTAAAAGCAGCATGTTAATCTACAAAAAAAAAAGCACAAAGCTTTCCTTATTTTTTTTCTAATTCAGAAATCCTTCCTATAATTTTGTGGTAAATTTCAAGAACCTTTTTTTTTTCTAAGTTGAAAAATTTGCAAAATTTTTTATTTAGGTGGGAGAATATTTACCATCTTTTTAAAGATCTTATTAAATATAACAACTAAATAATTGACTAGCTGAGGTGTATATTTATAAAACTACATATACACCATAAGTACCTGGGATTGATCCATCCTGTATAGATGATGATGATGCCAATTTAACCTCAAATTTTGGATTTAGAAATAAATTCAAAATATTATAGTATCAGTTAACACAAGAATTATACACTTCTAAATGAGGAAAATATTGTAAGGGTTGGAAAAATTTTAGAAAAAGTCACCCAGTCTAGCTGAGGCATGGGACTATCTATTCCTTGATTTTGAAAAAGTAATCTTCCAAAATTGTCTATTTGCAATCGAATTTCAGAAGATTGTAGAACGTGCATTGTTGGAATTACCGTTGGGAAAGTTCAAATTTTTTACATCAATCCTGAAGAACATCTATGAATTAGACCGAAAGCGTTAGATAACTATCCAAAATTGTCTATTATTTCTAAAATTAAATTTTTTTGATAAATTTTGAATTTTTCAGAAATTTTCAATGACCATTCTATCATCAGATTTAGCATATCTTGGGGCATTTAAAGCTTTGTTCTTTAAAATGACTAAACTACATTGTAAATACATCAAACCAAGTAAAATTATTAATACAAAATTTAACTTTATTTAAAAAATATTCATCTAATACGTTTAGTATGTAAATCAGCCAATATATCACTAATTAGTGATCTGTTTGATATGCCATTCCACAATTTTATTTAAGAAGTTGTTGTTCTTTCTCCAAAACAATCTTCCATTTAACAATATTAAGATTATTATTTCCATATGAGTTGTCTTTCTTCAGATTTATATCCAATTCAACACAAATATGAAGGTGGTTGCTGTAATTCTTATCCAGTACTGATAAAGAATTGATCTGAGTTAAAACCAGTCTATAATAGAACCTCCTTCAGGTGTAACATCCTGTACCATTTAAAAATCTTAGCCAAAGTTTTCACAAAAGTTTTTAAAAATTACATCTTCTATTGGTTATTAACCACATTCCAAACACTTCCATTTGACTGATGCCATCACTATCTTGCCATGTAAAGTTTGCTTGAAATTGAAGGTTCTCTCTATTCTGAAATTAAAGTCATCAATTGGCATAACCACATTTAAATGTTTAACAGCAATTTCAATTTCTGATACCACTACATGAATCTTTTCTTAAATGTATAAAACAACTTAAAAATTTTTTTATTATTAAATGTCAACTCCAAGATCGCAAAAAACTAACCTCATTTTAACACAAGGGAAAAGTAGAATTATGAATCAAAAGCATCCCATATAATTTATCTTTATTTTTTCCACGAAATCCTGCTTCTTCAAAATTGTAAATTTCAAAGATTCTGAGGGTATATCATAGTATTTTTGTCTCACCAGGTCTTCAATAAGAATATAACTTGAAAAGTAAGCATACATTGCCAAAAAAGAAGTGAGTTCATTTCTTACACCCACACAATTCCAGGACACAATCTGATAGCTTAGATTTTTATGTCAATCTCGTGTTTTTTTTTTTTTTTTTTTTTTTTNTTCTTTTTTTTTTTTTTTTTTTTTTTTCTTTTCTATCATTATTTTATTTATAAAGTCATATGTAAAGATCTTAATTAGTAACATAATTGAATTACATAAAAATAAAACTTGTTCCTGTTGGGAAGTCCCAACTTGGCATAAACAATAAAATATAACATTTATTTATAACACTGACACCAATATAAATAATTTTTGTGATACAAGATAAAAAGTATGGAGTGTGGCTTCTTCCATATGGACACTGGGACATCTAGTCCGAAAGTGAATGTTTCTTCCTTTGTGTCTTCTTGTCCTTCTACATGCATGTTCCAGCTTCTTCACATCGTTTTGGGAAGTAGTTCATGACCGCAACATCTCTTTTTCTGCAATTTCTCACAAATTATCTAATGATTCTTTTGGATTTGCTCATTAAAGATGGTAAATCATCATTAATAAAAATACCAGTACATTTAAGTTTGTTAGCCACACACCAAAAATTATATTATCTTTGTTCTGAAAATTGTAACCAAGTCTGTAACATTTCTCTAGATCAACACTAGAAACATTTAACTTTTCAAAAATAAAGTTCAAAAACTGTAGGCCTCTTGAGTTTATCATCCTCCTCTTCCAATTCCAGTATACCAGAAATGATTAAATTGTTACAGGTGATAAAACATTCAAATTTCTCTTGACTCACATCAAAACCTATTAAATAATGTTGGACACTATCCCAGTTTGGGGAAGAAAAATCAGATATCTGTGTTGTAGAATGCACTTTTAAATAATTTATTTTAGATTCAATTTAACCAATGCCACCATTATATACCATGATTTCAATAGTAGATAGAATTTTTTCTTAGGTCTAAATTCTCAACCCCAAAAATAAAAAATAAAAAAATATATAAATGTTGCATTCTGTGGCTTGAAGTTTCTCCATTTCTTGAAAAACTTCAAAAGTGCAATATGACAGAAAATATAGATAGAGTTGACTCTTGAAATGCGAAGGTTGTACATATCCACAAAAAGGCTTCAGTGAAGTTTTTTTATTCTTAATCAGAGTAACATTGGATTCTTTGTGTATAGATGTGAATAGAATAAAATAAAATGACATTCAGATTTTGTTAAACAGTGCTTGCTTTTAATGGATATTTAGCCACTGAAAAAATACATTGGATGGCTATGAAGTTCAGATATCTTCAGTGTCTTTTTGAGTTTGTTACTCCAACTTACAACTATTAACTCAAATCTAGACTAATTAGTTCAAATCAGTATTTCCCAAGAAATGTAAGAATACTTATAAAGATTCAAAGTGTAATTTATAGAAAAGTGTAATTTATAGAATCACTACATTTTAGAAAAAAATACACTAATTATAATTTTAAAATAAAACAATTTTGAATGAATGTTAGAACATCAACAACACAATACTAAAAAGATAATGAAGCTACCACCGAAGTGGGATATCATCTATTTTTTGATGGTCAAATTTGTATTTTTGACGCTTTGCTGTACATGAATAATTATGTTAAAATTTATTGGATCATTTGATAATTTATGTTAATTTTAGACTAAAATATTTATCAAAGTTTATGTGAAATTGGCTCAATAAAATAGGAATGCTATTATCTATCAGTGACATTATAAATTTTGTTATATAACTGTTTAGCTAACTGTATTACTGAAAAAAGTTACTCTTAAACAGCCTTTAGCAAATAGTAAGAGTTCTGTTGTCATAACTCATTATGGTAATTCATTGGCAATCATGACTACAATATTTTTTTATATAAGATTTATTTTAAGTTTTTAATTTACTATTATTTTATTTATAAAAATTTTATAAACTTTGTTTTAATTTATTGATATTTTACACACTTTACGTATTTGGTGTGTATTACTTAAATATCACACAAAAAACTGGATGCATTTTACTGTTATTTTCAATGAAAAAACTCCGTAAATTTCAAGGAATGCTTATTTGATGAAGAAATGAACATTTTTGGCCATTTTTAACAGTCATCAGGTTGATACATTCTAAAAACAGAACAAGAAATGGAACATATATTTTGAAAATGAAGAACCATATGTGCATTTGGATAATTACTGTGCGTTCAGAGATGGTTGCTTATGCAGTTAGTGTAAATTAAATAAACTCCATGGAAATAAAAAATTAATAAAATATACATTAAGTATTAAACTTTCTTGAGAGGACTTCAGATAGTGATTTCCAAGGAGATATCTATGTTACTTAAGAATGCCAAGAACCTTCCTTATAGGCAGGTTCTTGGATTTTCACTGTAATTTCCATTCTTGGTATATTGGGGATGAAGTATACTCCTGGTATACTTCATCCCCAGTGTTGATAACAGTATATACCAAGAATGGGAATTACAGTGACAATCTGATCATTAAACATTAGAGCAACAATCCAATCATTAAACAAGTCTTGAAGGAGCATGAAAAGTGACATTAAGAAGGGAATGTGTAATACACAACCTTTACATCTGACAATGAGCTCTTAGTATCTTTCAACTAGGCTCGACTTCTATGTCATACTGCCAATAGAGCCCACCTCAGACATTTTTGAGAGATTGGATATATAAATTGGCTAGATTCGCCACCGCCATAAATTGTAAGGACTCGGATGTCATCTCCTTGGCATGGAAATCCTTATTTGAAGTCTCCTTAAGAAAGTTTAAAGCTTAATGTGTATTTTCTTAATGTTTTTTTATTTCTGTGGAGTTTATTTAATTTGTTATAACTGTGTAAGTAGCTGCCTTCACATGCATGGCACTTATCCAATTGCATGTATGGTTCTTCATTTTCAAAATATATGTTTTGTTTCATGTTTTTTTTTTTTTTTTAGAATGTGTCAATTTGATGGTGACCATTAAAAATGGCCAAAAACATTCATATATTTATTAAATAAATATTTCTTGTTGGGTNTGTGTATTTTCTTAATGTTTTTTTATTTCTGTGGAGTTTATTTAATTTGTTATAACTGTGTAAGTAGCTGCCTTCACATGCATGGCACTTATCCAATTGCATGTATGGTTCTTCATTTTCAAAATATATGTTTTGTTTCATGTTTTTTTTTTTTTTTTAGAATGTGTCAATTTGATGGTGACCATTAAAAATGGCCAAAAACATTCATATATTTATTAAATAAATATTTCTTGTTGGGTTTGTGGTGGTTTTTTCATTGATTTTTCTGGAGTATATTTTCATAATATTGTTTTATATTAGTGTTGAAAGTTTAATCTCATTTATGATGAAACATTTTATGTTTTTCAATATAGTTCATCTATATGTATTTATTTTAAATACAAGTTTTAAATTGAGTTCAAATTATTTTAGGCTATTATGACAGAAGAGGAGACAAACGTAAAAGATCTCGTTCACGATCTCCTGTCAGAGATCAGTGGGGACAGCAATCATGGTAAATAATTATTTTATATTTAAACAACAAAAATAAATGTTATGTAAATATTTTTATGGAAATGGAAAGTTACTTTTATGTCTACATAATGTCTATATAATTTACAGTTTTCTTTTAGAAATAATCTTTTCTGTATGATAATTAAAAATTATTAAAGAGAAGCTTTCAATTTTTCAATGATATAATTTTTTCTTTTGAAGGCCTGATCATAGTTTCAATTCAAATATGCCTAGAAGTGGAACTGAACAGTTTGAAGCACATAAAGATAGTTTGATAGCTTTAGATTTATGTAAGTAAAATTTAAACTTAACGGCCAATTTAGCTTTTTTTTTTAATATTATTTTGATTACAGATAATTCCGATCTGAATTTGATCATTGATAAATCTCAGTTTTCGGCAAAACCTTTAACTACGGAAGGTTTTGCTTTCATGTGGGCGGGAGCTCGTGCAACACATGGTGCACTACAAGGCAAAGTGTGTTACGAAGTTAAGGTAATATGATGATAATAATTTTTAATTTAATTATTAATATTAAAATTGTTTTATTGTATAAACTAGGAAATATTTTTGTAAATAATTAGTTTTTCAAAAGAAGCTTATTATATGAGTTTTCAGTCATAATCATAATTTCTTATTAGAGAACAATGAGTACAACAATGCTTATAATTTTTTTATGTTAAGTACAGTTGAACCTCGGTATACTGATGTTTGGACTTATACTGAATAGGACGTATACCAAACCAACCTTTCCCATAAGAAGTAATGTAAAAATGATTAAGCCATTCTCATGTAAAAAAACGGCTGGCTTTAAGCACTTCGCTTTCCTGGCTAGTTCCTGCTTGATTTTTCATGAGATCAGCGTGCATCTTTTTAGCTTTCTTGCAAATAATTGCTTCTGATACGCTGTCGCCAGCACACTGTTTTTCAGTTATCCAAAGCAAAAGCAATTTCTCAACATTATCTAATGTTTAGAAATTGATTTAACCCCTTTCAAAACATTAGCAGATTTAATAATATCTTTATTTTTCACTAATGCCGATATTGTCGTTCATGGAATACAGTATGCAACAGTTAAATCTCGAACAGGCATGCCACCTTCATATTTCTCAACAATCTCTTTTTTCAGTTCCGTTGTGATTCTAGTCATTTTTTTATTTTTCTGTTGCCTTTTTGCAATTCATGATTAATAAAAATAATAAAATTTTACTTACAAATTAAAATCAGAAGAAATTTAACAAAGTTATAAACCGTGGCACCGCGAACATCTAGTCTGGTTTAGTACACCGATAGTGCTACTTGTTCATAGATGGCATGTATAATTGAATTAAGTCGTATACTGAGCAAAATTTGTTTCGTCCAAACAGGACGTATTTCGAATTTGACGTATTCTAAAGCAGATGTATACCGAGGTACCACTGTATTTAATAATGTTTTTTGAAATTAAATGTGTAATGTTGAGAGTAGATCTATAGCTTAAATTGATTTATTTTGTAAAATAATATCTCATGTTACTATCATATAATATAATCAAGATGGGTTGATGATAATAATAATTGCAGAGCCCAAACGGTTAGGAGTTGAAAGTTGAAATTTGGAATGCAGTTAGGTTACATCATGAGAATGTACTGCACAATAAGAAGGGATTTTTTGAAATTCCCTCCCAAAGGGAAGATGGAGAGGGTTAAGTACCCTGAAGAATTTGGCTTCTAGTATACTATTTTAGATGCAGTTTTTTGCATTTTTGTGGAAAATCGAATATATTTTTAGACCCATCTAAAAATTCTCTAATTAGTCTTGGAAGAGGGGGACCTAATTGTTGTACCCATTGAAAACGGGTAAGATCGGCTATAATCTAATAATCTTAATCTTTTTGCCTGAACAACGCTGGGTTCATCTGCTAGTTACATAATGTTTTGTTATTTTTTGGAATGTTTGTTATTAATTAAAAAATTGACTACTCATCTTTACTGCAACACCGGAGAATAGTAATATAATTACCTCTTTCTAACCTGTTACCGGTGTGTCTACTAACTCTTAACGATCCAAAACGAATCAAAACTAACGTTTTTGAACCCTTAACCGGTTCTTCTTCAGGTTTTTTTCGAATCTCTGATGGAAAATGCAGCTCGTAAAAACTTTAAATTCGAAATATGTAAGTNAACAGGTTAGAAAGAGGTAATTATATTATTAATTAAAAAAATTAATCCTTTTCCTTATTTTCCCAGATGTACTCAGAAAAATAAAAATGTACATTTTTTATAATCTCGAGTCTTTCTCATTTGATGCTCCAAATTTTTAATGCATAATTTTATTTTACCAAATTGATTCATTCACTGTTCTACTAGGTCTCTTAATCACTAACAAATTGATTAATTTACATTTTGATCAATAGATGGCTGTACTTAGAATATATTATGAATGTCCTTGATGTTTTCTGATATGAATAATTACTTTTGTGTACATTTGCTTTTTTACAATTATAACGAATTACTTAGCATTATATATAATAATAATGCTTTTTATAAGATAAAATATATACTAAACTTTTTTGCAAAAATCATACTTTATTTATCAGTATGTAAATACAATCAAATTATTAATACAGTAGAGCCTCGAAAACTCAGCACTCGATAACCCAGCACTCCGGATAACTCGGCCACACCCTGGCAGGGCAAAAAAAAAATCCTTAGTTAATTAATTTTCATGATAAAGACAGCTTTATGCCTCATAAAGTATTTTTCTGAGGTCTGTCTTATCAGGTAAATTACTATACACAGTGTATTCATTAATTTTCATTTTCATGTAGTAAAGGCTCTATGCCTTCATAAAGGACGTACGCTACTTTTCCTTTGTTTAAGGGTATTTGGGCAGTTTATTCTCTGTTGTATTCTCAAGTAAACAATACATACAAGTACAGTACAGTATTTTCTGAGGAAACACTCATACTTATTTTTTTAAACCCCATTCCCGATAACCCGGCATTTTCACAAACTCGGCCACCCTTTGGTTCACATTAGGCCGAGTTTTCGAGGCTCTACTGTATTATGATTTGTGTTTAGTGTATGTTTTAATCAAAAGGAGGCATGTTATTTATAAAATATTTTTGATTTGGTTGGAGGGCTTTTGCAGAAATAATCATTATTTAGACATTTATTATTTACCCTAACATTCATGATGAGTGATGTGGAATATACTAGTGATAGTTATGAAAATTTGGTTGATTGTGGAAATGAAGATGATGGTGAATATATGTCATCAGATGAAGAAAGCTTGTGACAAAACTTTGCCTGATGCCAGGGAATGGGTAAAAGTGATTGGGGATGATCCCATACCTTTGCATCTGCCATGCTCTGCTTCTCCTTTCACAGAAAATGCTGAAATTCATTGTTTCTGATAAATATGAAAATATTTTACATTATTTTGAGTGTTTTGTGGACAATGATATGATCAAATTTATTGTTGCATGGACAAATATAAATGCCAAACAGAAGCCAGGAGAAATGACTGACTTAGAAAAACAAAATCGGTGCTTATAAATGTTGAATGAAATAAATATTTTTAGGAATACAAATTCTAAAAATACAAATTCTTTTTAGCATTGTAAGAAAACCCGATGAACAAATGTATTAGTCAAAATTCAGTGGTTGCAACTCCATTCTTTAGTAAAACATCATCATATTGAAGATTTTGTCAAATAAAAAAATACCTGCAATTTATAAATGATGATGAATATGATTGTGAAAGTTATCCTTAGCCTAAATTTTATAAAATTTAGTTTATTTATGAAAAAATAGTAACTAAAATCAAGACAGTAAATGCTTCTGAAAAAGATATTGCAACTGACAAAAGTCTTATTCTTTTCAAAAGATGACTTGGCTGGGTATAATATATACACCACTTGATTTGGAATAAAATATCACATGATTTGTGAATCAAAATCTACATACATGCAGGATTTCATAATGTATACAAGAAAGGAAACTAAGTTTGACAGTAACTATAACAACCCTCCTATTTCAACACAAGTAGTAATGACACTAATCAAACCCTTTCCAAATAAAGGTTATAGTCTCACTGCAGATAATTATTACATGTCACTATAATTGGCAGGTGCTCTTATTTCTAATGGGACTGATATGTTTGAGACCATAAAGCTTACCAAAAGCAATATGCCAGTGAATATAAATGAAAAGTTGATCAGCATCTGTCAAATTACTCACTTACACAAAAAAGTGGAAAATAATAATATAAAGAGAGGTTTTTTTTTCATATAGATTTTGCATTATGGAATTCATTCCTTATCTATCAAAAATGTGGAGGAAAAGAAATAATCTTGAAGTATCAAATAAATTTAGTAGAATGTGTAATGGAGAAATAATAATAATTATTACAACTTAATAACAGTATTATTACATTTTTGATATTTTTCAGATATGACTATGTTTTATTATACGCAATTAAATATCAAATTGCATAAATTTCAGGTAATGCAACAACTTGATGTAAGTCATCTTCCTCCAGAAGAAATAAATCCTCATGTCGTTCGTACTGGTTGGTCATTAGAAAAAACTTCCATGCAGCTTGGTATAATTATATAAATCCATTGTATTGAAGGATACAATTATATATTTAATAAATGATTTCGTAAATAATTTTTTATGTAAATTTTTCTGTGTTAATTTTTTTCTAACAATTTACTTTTAGGTGAAGAACCAGATTCATATGGTTATGGTGGAACAGGTAAAGCTTCGACCAATTGTAAATTCAAAGATTATGGAGCACCTTTTATTCAGGGAGATACAGTCACATGTTATTTGGTGAGTATTTATATATCAACAAATAAAATTTTTAAATATTTTCTTTTACAATTTCCAGGAAAATTATACTGTTGAAAAATTATGTAGTTAACCCTTTACCACTGCCATCTTGTTTATGTTAATTTTGTAAACTGTCCTAAGGCAATATAGGTCAGTCAGGCGATATTATTTAAAAAATTCACCAAAAATCAAATTATGATTATATTCATATGAAAAAAATCACATACATTTATTAATATCTTTAGTTTTAAATATATTTTTCAATACATTTTATTAGAAAAATTTATAAGAAAAAAAATAATATATATCAAAACTGGCATTTAAACTTGATAATTTGAAATTTTTTGTCAAAATTAACATTGTTTAGTTACCTAGATTTTTGCTGGCAATGAGCCAGAAAGATGTAGAATACTGTTCTGTACAATTCTATATAACACTTACGCATGTATGTTTATTCGTTATGAAATTATCACACATTATATCAAACAGTTGTTTGAAATCAAAATTTTATTATGCTATTAACTAATATGATGAATTAATATACTTTATTCACTTCATATGAAACAAGAATATAAATTTTTGTAGTGTATTATTATGCTTACTACTTGCAATCTTCTGCTATCGACGTTTGCTTAAGGAAAGAAACAAACGACAAATAAAACTACAGTAGAGCATTGATTATCCAAATCAATTGGGGACTGGGGTTTTTCGGAAAATCGATATTTCGGATAACCGATTATGTACGAAAAAATACATGAACCTATCCCATGCTGAAATTTTTCTCCATTGCGTGTCGCTTTGCGTTGATTTTTCGTCAATGTTAAGCTAACGAAGACTGTTGTATCGTTAAAAATTATTTTTTTATTTTGTACAAACAAAATAAATATATTGAAAAATATAAAAACAATAAAAAATTATACTTCAGAAGTTAATTTAGTATCAAAAATTTAAAATATTTGAGTAGTCCAAGACATAGCCAAAGATTGCAGCGCCACAGCACTGGCGAAAATTTAAATTTGCTGACTGGAATTCTTTTGGATAATCGACGCTCTACTGTACATGACTTTATCACAAAAAACCAAGAATTTCAGAAGAGCTAGGGCCTTCATCACAAAAAATGAACTTTATATTTCTATGTGCATATGTTTGCATTATTTAACATATATTATTATTCAAATTAATAAAAATAACTTGAAATTATAGTAAAATTTGTTTATTTTTGGTCACATGTTCCCCTATCCCTATTTACTATGTGTTAAAATGACCTCGTTTAACGCTGTTTGGCTTAGCGCTTTGTCGTCTAGGAACGCATTCCCCACATTAAGTATAGTCTTACTGTATATATAAATGTCCTTATATAAGTTGTTTAAAATATTGTTTCACAGATACCAAAATCATGTAAAATTAAACAATGTAAAAGAAAAAAACATTATAATAAATATCAATTGCTTTCTTATGCTAATTATTTATTTTTTCATAAATCAGGAAGACAAGCCTTTTTTTTTTTTTTTTTTTTCAATAGCAATTTTATTTTTTGTAAAAAATTTTTTTAACAAACTTTCTGCAGAAATTAGAAATATGTATAGTTTTATTAAAACTGTAATTATTTATATTTAAATGAGATTACATTAGAAGAGTCAAAAATAAAGACAAGCAATATATACAGATAGATTATTTATGAAGTGAAATAGAACTACCCTCTATATACCATACTAAGAAGTAGTATAAAGAGAAATATAGAAAAAAATGGACTTATTCTTTTCTATATTTTATTTTATTTTTCTTTTGTTGCAGTGTTAGAATTGTTGTGTTGATGTCATTTTTCTAAAAACGTTAGATGTTAGAACAGTGGCACATTCTGGATTTAATTTCAGAAGTAGCCATGTTGAACATATAAAAAGCTTTTTATATGTTCCATCGTATGTGACTGTCAATTCATAAGTAGTATATAAATAGAAGATACAACACAATATAAATATAAAAAAAAATTAATTTTAATAAGGGAAAGGGTTTTGGAAAAAATTTAGTGTTTTTCCCCCTTTTTTGGAGGTTGCCAGGTGCAGGTGTTTTTCTTCAGTGAAATGGCTTTCTCTGAAGAAAAAACTTAATAATCTAGGATATTAAAGATAAAATTACAGTATTATTGTTACTATGTTTTCACGTATCTTTCAGGTTATCTGTGTTTAAAAGATAATTTGTAGAGGGTAGTGGATTATGTGCCAACATTAAAATTGCAGTTATGAACTTGTGTCTATGGAGTAGTAGCTGCTCCATAGGTGCAGGATGTATGGTGTGGTAGGTTATGTAAAGGTTTTATTTTTTTCTAGCAAGTTTTTGCAAGTTAACAGATGAAAATGTACAGATTTGCTGAAATATTAAGAAAAACAGGTCTCACTAAGCTACCTGTCTCTTTAGCAATAACCTATGATATTTTTATTTTTACATTTGACTCTAGAATTTTGCTTGTAAATGAATGTTTTGAGATTGGACTGATTAGTCTGAAAGCATTTAATTATTAGAGTTAATGTAAATTAACAAGTAAAACAGAATAATAATTAATGTGTGAATTTTAAGCTTTGGATTGTAATAATTATTTTCTTTACTTATAATCCTCTAAATAAAAATTTATTTAGTACAGTAATACCCCGAACTTATGCAATAGGTGAGACCGAGCGATAACCGCGTAAGTCGGGTTATAATTTCTCCTCTAAATAAAAATTTATTTAGTACAGTAATACCCCGAACTTATGCAATAGGTGGGACCGAGCGATAACCGCGTAAGTCGGGTTATAATTTCGCATATAAATACATACAAATAATTTTTAATTGGGGCTGGAGACTAAAGAAAACAATAATTTAGAAAAAAATGTTTAATAAAATCTTAGATAATACATATGTATAACAAATTAGGCCTATATTATTTTACAATTTTTCACATTTACTTGATTATCACGCCATAGTTTTAACATTGTTTCCATCTCAGCGATAATACCGTGACGTTTATGAATGATGCTTGAATTTAAAGATTGAGCATTTTTCACAGCTTCGAGAATTTTTTCTTTGCCTTTTATAATTGTTCTGACCGACAATT
>NW_019385723.1:87674-103249 GCF_000671375.1 Centruroides sculpturatus | reverse complement strand
TATCATTTTCTGTCGTGATTGAAACTAATTAAATAGGTGCTAAAACTGTTGCAATTACGTATATAGACACTTCGTAAAGTGATGCAATAACATCAAAGGAAATTTAAAGTATAATAAAGAATATACAATGAAGTTATCCAAAATTTTATTTTAAAGCATTTACCAATTTAATGCATTTAAAAAATAAATACTGGACTAACGTTTAATTAATGAACATTTTTGGCTTTACAAAGGCTTAAACGTCATATTTTCCTAATTACATAAAATTTAATCAAAAGGATAATATTAAACATAATTTAATGATATTTTTAACAGAACTTATCTGAGACATAACTTCTTTCTCTGTAAACACACAAAATACAAATGCTAATTTACATAAAATGATTCTTTATTCTTGTATAAAAAGCAATTTCACCAAGTCACATCACAAATAAATACTCAAAATTTAAACAATGAAATTATTTATGGAGACAAATAAGGAAACATTTTTCAACTTTTTCACATTAAAAATTGTGGGAACCGCATTCCATTTCAGCAGCTTCCTTCCGTCAGCTCTTTTCAGTTCAAACTGCGATTCTTCGAAATGAAGCTGAACAACAAATAATTTAATGTGAGCTCACGTATACATTTCAAGACAGTAACTATAGAAAATTACATGATATACACTAACCTCACACAGTTTAGAATGATCAGTTGGCTGCCACTTATCCCGTCTGCAGTTCTGCACCCATTTCGCTCGCCTCTGCTTATCTGCAGGAAATCTGAACAATCGAACGTCGGTAGACTTACTTTTACAATTAGGTACAACACAATAACCCATTGCTTAACGTTTTGAGTACGTATATAAGTAATAATAGTCGACTCACGCAGGAACCACGTATGTTGAGCTCTATCGATGAGTCCCAAAATGGCCGCTGCCGCATAGAATCACGGGAGCGTGTCCTGACCTTCTTATATAGACCTTGGTTCATAATACAGATCTCAGTGCCATCTATTGTTTACTTCTTAACTAATTTCTTAAAATTAATTTTATATATTAAAATACGTTATTTTCCTTATAAAATTCACATTTAAAGTAAAAAATTTTACAGTATTAAAAAGGATCTTTACTTTCAGTCAAATTTGTTATCTAATGTTTTCAATTTAACTGCATATTTTCATTGAAAAGTTTATTTCCTGTATAACTTTTGTCATGTAAAATGATCAAATGATTTCTTTTAAAGTGCAAATTGAACAATCCTACCAAACTAACAAAAATGTACAATTTGCATATCAATCAATGCTCGAAGTAAACCTTTTAAAGACATTAAACCATTCATTTGGAGCCCCGAACATTTTTCTAATTACAGTCGACCCCCCTATAAGACAGTAGATACGTTCCATTCTTTAGTAATCCATTTCTTACGAGTCCTTCCAATCACAGCCCGACACATGTCAAGTTTACAGACTACGGCTATTTGAAAGGTTTTCTTCCATAAAATTAATCGATTCTAGACTAATCCAACTCAACATTTCCAAAATACGTATATTTTTTTTTGGAAATAATCCATATAAACTACGCTATAAACAAAAAATTGTAGGATTACTTACCGAGTGTGCACCATTCGACATCGCCATTGCTCAAGCTTGTTTTCGTTGCAGAAAAACTCAGCAAACTGCGGCTGCGATTTCTGATGTTATTTTTCTGCGAAAACTTCACTGAACTTTGGAGACATCATTAATATAAATAATTTTTATTGCCATTGAATAAGAAATGTTTCTTATTCAAGAAATGTATAAAATTACAGTACTGTATTAGACTTACGGTACCTAATTTACACACTGTACAGACGATAGTTTGCCTAAACTCTCCGTAGCGTGGCGCTAGGCGGTGGAAATTATACATATAATTATAATAAAGTTAAAATAAATTAAGTTAATATATAATTATATGTACAGTACCTAATTTATATATAATACTGTACAGACGATAGTAATCTCTCCGTATCGTGGCGCTTGATGGTGCGGAAAGTAGTTCGGCTGCCCGATGACGTAATTTTATGTAATTATAGGAGTTTTTTACCATTTTTTATGGATACCGTCGCAATTTTTTCGCTGTCTTATAGGAATCGTAATTATAGGAATCCGTTTTATAGGGGGTCTACTGTATAAGTGTTTTCTTATTTTATAATTGAATTTATTATTACACTTACAAATTATGTATAAAAATTTTATTAAAACATTAAATGCATCCTGATTAAATAATAGCCTCATTATACACAATCAAAAAAACACACCTTTAATAGATAGGGCATACAAGTACAATGGGACCAGGCAGCCATCATCAGATCCACATCTAATATACACACTATGAGATATCTGGAAAAATTGGAGATTTTTAAAGCACACAGAAAATCTGGTTGTATCAACTATAGAAATGCAAACAGCTTGGCTATTGCATGGCGGTTCTTTTATGAAAGTTAATTTTATTAAGGGACATTTATTCGTCTATTTTTACTTTTTATTCTTTACAGTAGATCCCCCTATAATACAGTAGATATATTCTGTCAAATGTCAATTTATTGCTGCCATTTGTTTGCCTTTGAATTGAGTGTGGTACAAAACAAGTGTCTCAAACAATAAGAGTTACATGTAGTAACATCTGCATGCAAATTTAAGTTGCAGTGCTGATAAAAATGTCATTTGCACTGCAAAATCATACATTTAGTAACAGATACTTATGGAAGAGATCCATTTATGAGTCCTCATTAACACTTTACAAGGGAAGTGCTATTTGAGAAAGCACTGTATTGACGTTTGATCATATTACCTAAATATAGTAGATACATTCTGTTTTATATGAATTCATGTTTTACGATCACTTAAATACATGAGCCAATCACAGCCTGGCATGTATGCAGTTTAGGGACTACGGCTGTTTGAAAGGTTTTCTTCCATAAAATTAATCGATTCTAGACTAATTTGACTCAACATTTCCAAAACAGGTATAATTTTTTGGGAATAATCCATATAAACTATGCTATAAACAAAAAATTGTAGGATTACATACAGAGTGTGCACCGTTCAACGATGCCATTTCTTAAGCTTGTTTTTGTTGTGGAGCTGCGCATCAAACGGCATGCGGTGTTTTCTGATAAGTTATTTTTCTGCAAAAAATTTGCTGAATTTTGGAGACATCATTAATATAAATATAATTTTTATGGTTTGGTTTTTAGTAGGTCCACTGCTCGTTTAAACTCAACGGTTTGTGCAATATCCGCTATTGGTCTAGATTCAACTAATCCTGTTGCAACATGAGTCAGCGATGACGTTTTACCCTATTATATGAGCCTCTTTTAGCATGTTTATACGAATACGATTGCAATTTTTTCGTTGTGATATACGAATCCATATTATATGAACCCGTTTTATAGGGGGTCTGCTGTATTTTATTTCTGTGGTTATTAATTTATGAATCTCAACCACAATTTTGCTTATTTATATATTTTAGAATTCCTGTTATCGTTTATTTTTAAATTTTTGTATTTACGTTCTATTTTCACATTCAATTGTATTATAACTGAAAAAGATCAGTTANTATTTTTACTTTTTATTCTTTACAGTAGATCCCCCTATAATACAGTAGATATATTCTGTCAAATCTCAATTTATTGCTGCCATTTGTTTGCCTTTGAATTGAGTGTGGTACAAAACAAGTGTCTCAAACAATAAGAGTTACATGTAGTAACATCTGCATGCAAATTTAAGTTGCAGTGCTGATAAAAATGTCATTTGCACTGCAAAATCATACATTTAGTAACAGATACTTATGGAAGAGATCCATTTATGAGTCCTCATTAACACTTTACAAGGGAAGTGCTATTTGAGAAAGCACTGTATTGACGTTTGATCATATTACCTAAATATAGTAGATACATTCTGTTTTATATGAATTCATGTATGACATAGGAGAGTCTCTTGAGTCTCCATAGATATAACAAACACGGAAATAAATAACACAAAATAAATTGTAGCTACAGTATATGTCGATTACGTGCGATGCGTCCGAACATGTAAGCTGAACAATAGTGTGAGGGGGGTGAGTAATCAAGAGTTGCGTGGCGCTCAAACAAAAGACGAATTGACGAGATTTGAAAATCGCGTAAGTTGGGGTAGCGTAAGTTGAGGTATTACTGTATTATAAATGAGTTAATTAAGATATTTTTCAATTTTACAAATTACTACTTTGTAGAATGCAGATACTAATCCAATTGAAATTAGTTATGCCAAGAATGGAAGACATTTAGGAATTGCATATAGAATACCAAGGGAACAGATTGGAGAACAAGCACTTTATCCCCATGTTCTTACAAAAAATTGTGAATTTTTTGTCAATTTTGGTCAGTTGGTAAGTTTGTTTATTTTTAAAATGGACTTACAAAAGATGATAGAATTTTCTTAAAATTAACAAAATTATTATTTATAAAATTTCTTCAAGTTTTGTATATATTTACTATTGTATATATAATAATGAGTTGGTTACATTTAGTTCATAATACAGATCTCAGTGCCATCTATTGTTTACTTCTTAACTAATTTCTTAAAATTAATTTTATATATTAAAATACGTTATTTTCCTTATAAAATTCACATTTAAAGTAAAAAATTTTACAGTATTAAAAAGGATCTTTACTTTCAGTCAAATTTGTTATCTAATGTGTTCAATTTAACTGCATATTTTCATTGAAAAGTTTATTTCCTGTATAACTTTTGTCATGTAAAATGATCAAATGATTTCTTTTAAAGTGCAAATTGAACAATCCTACCAAACTAACAAAAATGTACAATTTGCATATCAATCAATGCTCGAAGTAAACCTTTTAAAGACATTAAACCATTCATTTGGAGCCCCGAACATTTTTCTAATTACAGTCGACCCCCCTATAAGACAGTAGATACGTTCCATTCTTTAGTAATCCATTTCTTACGAGTCCTTCCAATCACAGCCCGACACATGTCAAGTTTACAGACTACGGCTATTTGAAAGGTTTTCTTCCATAAAATTAATCGATTCTAGACTAATCCAACTCAACATTTCCAAAATACGTATATTTTTTTTTTGGAAATAATCCATATAAACTACACTATAAACAAAAAATTGTAGGATTACTTACCGAGTGTGCACCATTCGACATCGCCATTGCTCAAGCTTGTTTTCGTTGCAGAAAAACTCAGCAAACTGCGGCTGCGATTTCTGATGTTATTTTTCTGCGAAAACTTCACTGAACTTTGGAGACATCATTAATATAAATAATTTTTATTGCCATTGAATAAGAAATGTTTCTTATTCAAGAAATGTATAAAATTACAGTACTGTATTAGACTTACGGTACCTAATTTACACACTGTACAGACGATAGTTTGCCTAAACTCTCCGTAGCGTGGCGCTAGGCGGTGGAAATTATACATATAATTATAATAAAGTTAAAATAAATTAAGTTAATATATAATTATATGTACAGTACCTAATTTATATATAATACTGTACAGACGATAGTAATCTCTCCGTATCGTGGCGCTTGATGGTGCGGAAAGTAGTTCGGCTGCCCGATGACGTTTTACGTAATTATAGGAGTTTTTACCATTTTTTACGGATACCGTCGCAATTTTTTCGCTGTCTTATAGGAATCGTAATTATAGGAATCCGTTTTATAGGGGGTCTACTGTATAAGTGTTTTCTTATTTTATAATTGAATTTATTATTACACTTACAAATTATGTATAAAAATTTTATTAAAACATTAAATGCATCCTGATTAAATAATAGCCTCATTATACACAATCAAAAAAACACACCTTTAATAGATAGGGCATACAAGTACAATGGGACCAGGCAGCCATCATCAGATCCACATCTAATATACACACTATGAGATATCTGGAAAAATTGGAGATTTTTAAAGCACACAGAAAATCTGGTTGTATCAACTATAGAAATGCAAACAGCTTGGCTATTGCATGGCGGTTCTTTTATGAAAGTTAATTTTATTAAGGGACATTTATTCGTCTATTTTTACTTTTTATTCTTTACAGTAGATCCCCCTATAATACAGTAGATATATTCTGTCAAATGTCAATTTATTGCTGCCATTTGTTTGCCTTTGAATTGAGTGTGGTACAAAACAAGTGTCTCAAACAATAAGAGTTACATGTAGTAACATCTGCATGCAAATTTAAGTTGCAGTGCTGATAAAAATGTCATTTGCACTGCAAAATCATACATTTAGTAACAGATACTTATGGAAGAGATCCATTTATGAGTCCTCATTAACACTTTACAAGGGAAGTGCTATTTGAGAAAGCACTGTATTGACGTTTGATCATATTACCTAAATATAGTAGATACATTCTGTTTTATATGAATTCATGTTTTACGATCACTTAAATACATGAGCCAATCACAGCCTGGCATGTATGCAGTTTAGGGACTACGGCTGTTTGAAAGGTTTTCTTCCATAAAATTAATCGATTCTAGACTAATTTGACTCAACATTTCCAAAACAGGTATAATTTTTTGGGAATAATCCATATAAACTATGCTATAAACAAAAAATTGTAGGATTACATACAGAGTGTGCACCGTTCAACGATGCCATTTCTTAAGCTTGTTTTTGTTGTGGAGCTGCGCATCAAACGGCATGCGGTGTTTTCTGATAAGTTATTTTTCTGCAAAAAATTTGCTGAATTTTGGAGACATCATTAATATAAATATAATTTTTATGGTTTGGTTTTTAGTAGGTCCACTGCTCGTTTAAACTCAACGGTTTGTGCAATATCCGCTATTGGTCTAGATTCAACTAATCCTGTTGCAACATGAGTCAGCGATGACGTTTTACCCTATTATATGAGCCTCTTTTAGCATGTTTATACGAATACGATTGCAATTTTTTCGTTGTGATATACGAATCCATATTATATGAACCCGTTTTATAGGGGGTCTGCTGTATTTTATTTCTGTGGTTATTAATTTATGAATCTCAACCACAATTTTGCTTATTTATATATTTTAGAATTCCTGTTATCGTTTATTTTTAAATTTTTGTATTTACGTTCTATTTTCACATTCAATTGTATTATAACTGAAAAAGATCAGTTAAATTGATTGAAAATGTTATTATTTAGTAAATTTTTTTGCTGGATCTTTTAAAGGTGTGTTTTTTTGTTTTTTAGTCTAATTTATCTACATAATTTGAAGTTTGGACTATTTACAAAAAGTCAAAATTTACTTTTGAGTCCATCTTTATCCTTATTACACTACATAGAAGTAACAGTCACAAAAAATTTTCTGCTTTGAAGAACTCTTCTTAAAACACAGGTAAAAATTGGTAAAAAATCCCAATGGTTAAAAAAGATCAAGTGTCAGCCTTTCTCTGTAGGTTTCTGACACTTTTACAATTAAAAACACACAGAAATTCTTCACACTATCATTTTTATCCATTCTTTTAAACTGCTTCTAGCCCTCTAGTGGTAGTTACGAGTATCTACATTATTTGCATATAGTTACAATTTTTGTGATTACTCAGGATTTATTTCTTCATAATTTGAAGAATTTTTGTATATAGTCCAAACTAATTTTTGTAAATAGTCCAAACTTCAAATTATGAAGAAATAAATCCTGAGTAATCACAAAAATTGTAACTAATTTATCTAGTTGATACAAAATATATGGATTATACACAATATTATAGATGGGCATCCATTCCATTGCACAATGAAAATGGCATATTGTATAATCAGGTGAGAGAACATTAAGTTGTAGTTTGTTCAGCCTACCACTCTGGAGAATCCAGGATAAAAGCTGGGTAGGGAAGAACTCCAGAAATTTTTCATGTGTAGTCTGTCCCAAATGTGTCAGGCTCATAGCCCGTTCATTCCATTGTGGGCCTATCCAGACCTACGATGGGCCTGGAGAAAAGGCCCTTTTAGTGTCCTTGAGGTGGAAAGAATCCAAAATGAGAAAATAAAGAAATAAATATTTATATATACATATAGGTCAATCTTGTTTAATTTTAACTTGGTTAATTTGAATTTTTGGATAATTCAAATTTTTCTTGAATATCCTATTACATGTAATGTTAAAATTACCTGTTTAATTCAAACATTTTTTTTAATTTTTGGATAATTCAAAGCAGTAGTAATCTTATATTTTGAAAATTTCTAGGGTTTTATCATTTCAGAATATCTATTTTCTTGGAATTCTTGCCTGCCCTGTAGTTGTCCTTTCACCTTTCATATTCTAATTTGTGGTTTGCTGATAAGCTATTTACAGTACAATAGATAAAAAGCAATAGGAGACTACTGTTGTTAAACATGTAATGTGTTTGAAATTCCCACCACATCACGTGCTAGGTTTCAGGTGCTAGTAATTATCTGTAATTGTTTAGTGTAGTATAGTTCTTATTGTNCAGGTAAAAATTGGTAAAAAATCCCAATGGTTAAAAAAGATCAAGTGTCAGCCTTTCTCTGTAGGTTTCTGACACTTTTACAATTAAAAACACACAGAAATTCTTCACACTATCATTTTTATCCATTCTTTTAAACTGCTTCTAGCCCTCTAGTGGTAGTTACGAGTATCTACATTATTTGCATATAGTTACAATTTTTGTGATTACTCAGGATTTATTTCTTCATAATTTGAAGAATTTTTGTATATAGTCCAAACTAATTTTTGTAAATAGTCCAAACTTCAAATTATGAAGAAATAAATCCTGAGTAATCACAAAAATTGTAACTAATTTATCTAGTTGATACAAAATATATGGATTATACACAATATTATAGATGGGCATCCATTCCATTGCACAATGAAAATGGCATATTGTATAATCAGGTGAGAGAACATTAAGTTGTAGTTTGTTCAGCCTACCACTCTGGAGAATCCAGGATAAAAGCTGGGTAGGGAATAACTCCAGAAATTTTTCATGTGTAGTCTGTCCCAAATGTGTCAGGCTCATAGCCCGTTCATTCCATTGTGGGCCTATCCAGACCTACGATGGGCCTGGAGAAAAGGCCCTTTTAGTGTCCTTGAGGTGGAAAGAATCCAAAATGAGAAAATAAAGAAATAAATATTTATATATACATATAGGTCAATCTTGTTTAATTTTAACTTGGTTAATTTGAATTTTTGGATAATTCAAATTTTTCTTGAATATCCTATTACATGTAATGTTAAAATTACCTGTTTAATTCAAACATTTTTTTTAATTTTTGGATAATTCAAAGCAGTAGTAATCTTATATTTTGAAAATTTCTAGGGTTTTATCATTTCAGAATATCTATTTTCTTGGAATTCTTGCCTGCCCTGTAGTTGTCCTTTCACCTTTCATATTCTAATTTGTGGTTTGCTGATAAGCTATTTACAGTACAATAGATAAAAAGCAATAGGAGACTACTGTTGTTAAACATGTAATGTGTTTCAAATTCCCACCACATCACGTGCTAGGTTTCAGGTGCTAGTAATTATCTGTAATTGTTTAGTGTAGTATAGTTCTTATTGTAGGCCTACTTTTCTGTTTCTTTACTGTACTGTAGTTTTTTTACTATATTGTATTGTATCGAAGCCTGGATCATATGATAATGCTTTAACTTTGGAAAGAAAAATTGAGGTAATTAACGAAGTAGAAAAAGGAATAAAACGAAAAAGATATTGCCACTAATCAGTGCCCTTGGTCATCAAGTGTCTCTAATAATTTTTAAGATGATTATAAAATCATGACACAACAGAGTAGAGGTCAAAATTAGCATGATATTCCTACAGTTTACACCTTTTAAACATTTCTCTCACCCAACATTGTCTTTTTTAAGCTATCTTTCATATTTGTAAAAAATACAGTTACTCTTCACTTTACAACCGAGTTCCATTCCAACGACTATGTCATTAAGCAAATTGGTCAATAAGTGAGGAGCTTGCACCAGGAATATAGGATCGTTATAAAATTAAAAAATTTATGCTACAAACTTCAAATTTATTCATAAAAAGATATGCATATGTACGGTACATATTATCATTTGTTTATTTGGTTATCTGGAGATGTAGTGGGTCCAGGTAAGGGAGATGACGACGATGAAATATAAGTTCTGGGCTAAATACCTTCAAGGATGGAGGTCCTGGATGTAACAGTCGAAAAGAAACTCATAAGTGTGGTTTGCTTTGTAATCTTCTTTTTTTCTTGATAAATTTCTCTATAGCACTTTTAAAGTTCACTTATCCTATATTCAACTTTATGTTTAAAACGTTCAGTATTTGGATCTATAGCCACATTAATTTTGGAGAACACATCTGCTAATCCATGTACCATGAATTTTTTTTTTTTTTTTCACTTCTTCGGTTCTTTCCTCTTTTTCTCTTCCAAATGCTGCATCATTTCTAACTCTATTAAATCCTCATTTGTTAGCTCTCCATTGGCATAATCCACTAATTCAACAATGTATTCCACTTCAACATCTAAATTAAGCACATTGGCAAGGCATGCAATTGTTTGAATTATATCAGTTTGTTCAAGATTGTCAAATGATTCGATATTGTTCACAAAACTTTTTTGCATTTTTTCTACATGCCTTGCATATACTTATCTGTCACTTTGTCCCAAGCTGATTTAATGTTTTTAATGCAATCTAAAATACTGTATGATTTCAAAAAATCACAGAGTTACTACATCATTTTCTGTTGCTGCTACAGCTTGGGAAAAAGTTGTGTGCAAATAAAACGCTTTGAACATAGCTATAGCGCCCTGATCCATTGGCTGTAGGACAGCATTTGTGTTTTGTGTTTTTAGGACTACCTTTACATCAGGGTGTAGCTTATCAGTATGGCCTGCAGGTGGTCTGGAGCATTATCAAGCAGGAGAATAATTTTAAAAGGAACTCCCATTTTCAAACAATAATGCTGGACTGAGGGTATGAAGCAGTTCAAAACCAATCTTCAAATAAAGGTTGAGTCATCCATGCATTTTTATTTGCATGATAATAAATGGGCAGACTATTTTTACTAATGTTCTTTAATGCATGTGAGTTTTCAGAGCTATAGATCAGGAAAGGCTTTAAGTTGAACCCAGCGGCATTCCCTCCCAACAAAAACATGATTTTATCTTTAAAAACCTTGAAACTATGCATTGCCTTAGCTTCTTTGTGCATATAGGACCTTTCAGGTATTTTTTCCACCAAAGCCCAGTTTCATCCACATTGAATATCTGTTCCAGGCAGTAGCTGCCTTTTTTAATTGTTCCAGCCAATTTGTCAACAAATTTTTCTGCTGTTTCTACATCCTCACTTGCCACCTCAGCACTGATTTTCCAATTATGCAGGTTGAATCTAAACTGCCTAAACTGTTGAATCATCCATGGCTTGCTGTAAATGATTCTGTCAATTTTTAGCCTTCATGTGCCTTCAAAGTCTCGAAGATACTGCATGCTTTAACTTGAATTATTAAAAGGCTTATCAGCAATATTATTTTGCATTTGGTTGTCAAACCAGATCACCAATAATTTATCCACACCATGAATAAGACCTTTTCGCTGTCTAGTTATTATGGCTTTAAATCCTGTCGATGATTTCACCGCCGCTTTCACTCTTAACTTTATCCTTTAAAATTTTTGAAATTGTCAAATGTGCCAATTTCAAGTTACATGCTATATTTTTAACCATTTTACCAGCTTCGTAGTCTTGTATGATTTTTATTTTCATTTCAAGGTCGATAGCTTTCCTTCGTTTCTTAACAATTTCTCCAGATGATACTATACTTTTTCTTTTCATCAACATCTGTATTATTTTGGGGTTACAAATATGTAAAAGAAAATGAGGTGACTGCACAGTGACTGCCTGTCGGAATGAAACTGACTGAAAAAGTGCATAGCAAGCTTGTAGTACGCTCAGTGCACATGTCACCATTCGCCACTGACTGACACTAAAGCTGAGAAAGGGGATTCCCTGAATTGCAGGTTAAAATTCAATTGGTTGTAAGTGTGATGGATCTTTAAGCAGATAGGTCGTAAAGTGAGGAGTACCTGTATGCAATAGTTGTTAAAAACAATGTGGAAATGTTTTTTTTTTTTTTTTTTACTGATGATTTTTTCTCTTGTTTATAAATGATTAGTTATTCAAAATTTGCAATCACTTTTCACTTTGCATTCTACACCAGTTTTGCTTTTGTTTTTTGCTTTTTGCTCAGTTTTAAGTTTAACAAAAAAATCTGACAACAAAGTAAGTACACTCACTATATCTGTATTATTTAATAATTATCAATAAAGTTGGATAATTCAAATTGCTTTGCACTGCCTCTGAACTTCAAATTAGCCAAGTTTGTATATATTTTTTTTTGTGTGTGTGTGTGTGTAGTTATTTTGTCTTTACATTTGAAATTATAACAATTCAAAACAAACACAACATTTTTTACATGTTGTATGTATGAAAACATAAAGAAACTTTTTATTAAAAAATAAAAGAAACTCATAGTTGAATATAAATAAAAATTTTAAGACAAAGTAATTTTACATAAATCAGATCTAATTGATATTAAGTTTTTTTTATTGCATTAATAATTGCTGTTGGCATGAATCATCTACAAAAACTAAAATATGACTTAATTCACATATCCAGTTCGAGAAGTACTGCTTTAAAGAATTTTTTCATCCAAAGAAGTTCTCTATAGTCATATTTCTGATTTTAAAATCACTCTAAACTAATATCATCAGACACAGTTTAAAGTATTATATTTAACATTTTCAATTTATAATTAATTAATTTTGAGTTTTTGATATACATGTGTTTTTTAATTTAGCCTGAACCTCTTTTTCCATTATGTCCTGGATATGAAAATTACACATTTATTAGTTGTGCACCGGCAGCATGGTTAGAAAGAGGTACTCTTCCACCAACTAAAAAGGAAGATTGTGAGGTTAAGTATTGAAATTTTATATATTATAAATTTTGTTTTTTAAACTATAAAACATTTAGTCATATGCATGATTAACATGAGTTGAAATGCAACCAGCTTATGTATTATTATATTTATCAATAACAATTTTTAATTAAAATTTTAACGTATTCAAATATTCTACAGAAGTTTTTTTAATCACATTATACTATAGGAAACGGTTTTATAGGGGGATCTACTGTACTGTATGATTTCAAAAAATCACAGAGTTACTACATCATTTTCTGTTGCTGCTACAGCTTGGGAAAAAGTTGTGTGCAAATAAAACGCTTTGAACATAGCTATAGCGCCCTGATCCATTGGCTGTAGGACAGCATTTGTGTTTTGTGTTTTTAGGACTACCTTTACATCAGGGTGTAGCTTATCAGTATGGCCTGCAGGTGGTCTGGAGCATTATCAAGCAGGAGAATAATTTTAAAAGGAACTCCCATTTTCAAACAATAATGCTGGACTGAGGGTATGAAGCAGTTCAAAACCAATCTTCAAATAAAGGTTGAGTCATCCATGCATTTTTATTTGCATGATAATAAATGGGCAGACTGTTTTTACTAATGTTCTTTAATGCATGTGAGTTTTCAGAGCGATAGATCAGGAAAGGCTTTAACTTGAACCCAGCGGCATTCCCTCCCAACAAAAACATGATTTTATCTTTAAAAACCTTGAAACTATGCATTGCCTTAGCTTCTTTNTAAATAAATAAATAATTTAGATTGAACTTTCTAATTTAAACAAATTAATACATAAATATTTAATTATATTTAAACATATTAGCTGAACAGAATACAATGCTATCTTGTTTGGTGCAAAACCATTTGATGCAAAACCATTTGACCAAGAAAAAGTTGAAAAATAATTATATAAGCTAAATTGTAATTTTATTGTTAAAAATTTCATCTGTTTTGCTTTATCATTCCATTGGCAAATTAATTTGTTATTGGAATGATAAAGCAAAACAGCTTATCAGTAATATGTCAGTTTTAAATATCATAGTTAGATAATCTTCCTTTTACGATAATCAAATTTCAAAATTTACTAGTATTGATATCTCAATGGGTCATAGAATATCAAATTTCAAAATTATGAGTTGTATTACTACTTACTAGCACGGAATCATTCTCCACTTTTAGATATCTGTACTAAAAGCTGGCTCTTCAGATAGATATGCTGAAAATTTAATTATTTTGAAAGCTGTCGATATCAATGTTTTTAATATGAAAATCATGTTTTTGCATGTTTTGTTTGGCTTGTACAGAATGGTCTGTCATTGCATTGGATGATATCAATCTTGTTGCTGTTTTGTGTCAATTTGCATAAAGTATATTATTAAGAAAAAATATAAATAATTTTAACAAAATATATATTTCCTATTGTTTGCATGCCATCCGTGGCTTTTGCATTTGAGATTTTAGATGTAGAAATTTTAATATGTGAAGATTTTAATATATTTATTTAAATGTTTGGAGTTATTGCCATTTGTATTTTCTAACAATTTTTGTCCAATTGCTGGTGTTTGATTTTCAGCAATTGTAATATATTTAATGCAAATTTATAAATACAATAAAATTCACTTATAATCACGGATATTATTAGTTACTTAATGTTATCAGAATGCATGTCCCAAAGCATATAAGTTTAAGCAATTAAAACTGTTTACAATAAGCACTTCGCTTATTGTAAACAATTATACGCTTATTGTAAACAGTTTTAATTGTAGTTACCACATTATTGTCAGATGAACAGGTTTTTTTTTTTGTTGGCCTCATTATGCAGCTAACATGCAATCATTATCAGTTTTAACCATTACTTTAAATAGTAATAATTGATCATTTTAATCATTATTTTATTATGTACAATAATTAAAATTGATAGAATTTCTTACTTTATTTATACAACAGCTGTTAAATAACAGTAATACAAAAAACAATAAACATTAGATAAATTATTATTATTATAATTAATGGATATTTGAGTTATAAAAGTTTTTATTGTTTTTACATGTCCATTTAGTGTTAGTCAATAAAACCAAAAATTCCATTAATTGTAGTCTTATTGACATGCCTATTTAATGTTATAGACAAGTTTCAAAGTGATTACAATAAAACAACAGAACAAAGAAATATTATATTGTCAAATTATTGCATATTAATTTGTTATGGGATTACATAAACAATTCAGAATTTTAAATTGTTAAGAATTGTTGACTGTATAGAAAATAAATTTATTGTGAAGAAGACCATCACAATGTTGCACTGATAAAAGTTTGAGCTAATGTAGAGTTAAATATATCAATAAATACACAATTCAAATATTTTAAATATGTAAAATGGTACATTGGTAAACTAGAAGAAATTTGTATATTATGTTTGATGTAGCAGAAATTAAAATAATTATATACAGTTATACCTCAACTTATGTCGTTTTGAGTTACGTCATTTCCGATTATACGTCGTTTGTCAAAAAAGTATATGGAAAAATAAAAATCAAGTTTAAGTCATTTTATTCGACTTTACGTCTGTTCGCCACAAATATTGAAGTCATAATATCACTAGAAAAGCGTTTAAAGCACATAAAATCATATTAAAATATATACATTTACAAGTATGTA